>NC_048221.1:143768476-143966390 GCF_002007445.2 Ailuropoda melanoleuca
TATCGCCCCCCTCCTCCCAGTCCCCCTCCCCTCCTCCTCTCCGTCCCCTCCTCCGCGCCTCCCCCTCCCCGTTTCCCTCTTCTGCTGGCTTCCCTCCTCCGCGCCCTCTTCTCCCTTCTGCGGCCGCTCTCGGTCCCCTGCCGCCCAAGATCGGTGCATTCCCGCGCCTCCCCCTCCTCCCGGACCGCAGTAGCCCCGGCCCCTCTTTGGGGGACGTTCCCTCGCGGACCCTTCAGAGAACCGTAGCGGCGCCCTTTTCCCCGCATCCGCTGGGCGCCGAGAAGCTCCTGCCCGGTATCCCCGGCTCGAGGGGCGCGCGTTCCCTCGGACCTTTCCTGTGCCGCAGCGAGCGCGGCAGCCCGGCTGCGGGTCAGCGAGTTCCGGGGCAGCTCGGGTGTAGACGGAGGACTCGGAGCGCGTTTCCGCCCGGGCGCGCCTCTCGCGGGGGTGCCGCACTCGCCGCCACTTGGCGCTCAAGTGGGTACAAAGTGTCGCGCACTTGGCCTCTGCGCGGCGCAGACACCCGTGCCGACCTCGCCCCTCCCCGAAATGCCCCCTCCCCGGAGGCCGACCCCGACCCTCGGCTGTAGCCCAGGCCTAGTGCGCCCCGAGTTGGCTGCGGGCCCAGAGGTTTCCGGATGCGTCCCTGATTAGAAACTACAAATCTGTAAAGGCAGGCATGCGTTTTAGGCGCCGACTGTGTCAGCGTCCTACAGCTGCCCTTCTGGATGCCAAAAATAGTTTCCACTTTTCTTGGCTGAGCCTGACCCATTTTGGCACCGCCCGAGAGCCTGCAAAAGTTGTAAAATCCCGAGCGAACTATGAAGTGGGCTGACAGCGTTGGGACTCTGAACCGAGTACATGCAGACCCTCTCTCAGGGGCCCGGACTCTGCACGCAGAGCTTCTTCCGGGTCTTTGGCCCGCGTCATTCTCAGCAATGCTGTTCTTTCCAGAGAGAACTCGGTTTTCCTTCCAGAGGGTCTGTGCAGCCAAGCAAGGCGGACATCCAACAGGGCATCACACTCTAACGCGCTCCCAGGCGGGCACAGCGAGGGTTTTCTGGGTATGGATAATATCTTTACTGAGTCAGTGTTAGAAAATTGGACCCTGAAGCCACTTTTCACATCTGGTCAGTACTGTGAACAGTATTTTAAAAAGTGAGGGTGGCAGAACAAAAATGGGGTCTTCGGCTTACTGCGCACGGCAAAATTCTCCGCGGAAACTTAGTGTCTCTAAGATACCCGAGGGTAGGCCTGGAAAGTGACATCACAGTGGACACTTGCAAGATTTCCAGAAAGCTTTCATGTGCGTAAACTTTACCGTATATTTTCTTGGGTTTTGATAGTTTTGGAAATGTTTTGAAAGGCGCATGCGTAGTCTTGGGATTCTGGGAGGCAGGCTGGACAGATGCTCTGCTGACCAGGTCCCTTATGGAAGGAAGCGGACTCGCTCAGATTATTGGTGAGATGAACACAGCCCATGACCAGTGTGCAGGCTCGGGGCCAGGAGAGGGGGCCTGCCCCTGGAGACCCTGGGACCAGGGCTGGGCTGACTCCTGACGTGATAGGTTCCACTGGGGGCACATTCTGCAGGTCACTGGGCCCTGGACAGAGGTCACAGGAGCAAGGTAGTAATGGTGAGGGCACAGGCTTTCAGGAACAGAGGGGACAGTCCAGATGGGAACATGGGGGGGGATCAGGAGATGAAGAGGAAGGCGGGTCTGAGGTGCCCCGCTGCTCCGTCCCTGGGGCCCTGTCCTGTAGGGTAGACTGGGCGCTTGGTAGGTGCGTCACATGATAAACTGCTCATGCAGAAATATTTAATTTTCCTTTGTGGCTTTTCTCCCAGCTCTCTGCTCTCATACAACACGGTCATTTTTTTCTATTTTTAAAAAAATTATTTGGTGGAAATTAGGAACTTAAAAATATGAAGATAAAGGCAGAACCTGGCCCCCAAATTAGCTGGACCATGTGACCCTGCATCATCCTTTGCTTTCAAGACGTCCCTGTCGCCCCCCCACCCCCAAAAAAGATGGACTCAGAGCCCCTGGATGTCTGACACTTCCCACAGCGTTCGGGGAGCGCAATCAGGCAGGCAGGTCCTGGGTTGCTGAGATTCGCTCCTGGTCTGAGCTGTGGAAATCACTGGTCTGTGGCCACCCCGGGATTCCGGTTTGCTTTGAGCACAGCTCATACCCGCTGGCAGTGTCGCTGGTGTTCTGGAAGGAACCGCACCGGCCCCCTGGTCTGGAGTCCGGGGCCGCGGGTGCCCGCTCTGGTCTGTGGCCCTGTCCCTCGCCCACCTCCGGGGCTCCTTCCCCACCAGCTGCACTTCTGCGGGAAGGCCTGCTTCAGTTTTCAGTGTTCTGGTCTGTGCAGCACCACAGCAGAAACTTGTCCCCACGATAATTAAAAAGCGAGGACAAAAACGGTGACACTGCTGCCCTTCTTGCCCTGCTCTGGGGTTCTGGCCTCGGGCCTTCCACCCACCCCACCCTCCCCCAACCTCTTTCCTTCCCCGTAGCCTCCATTGTGAGGTCATGGGAATCTACTCCAAAACTGACATCCATCAGACAGCCGGGGCCATGCCAGACCACTGTCCATGTGACAGGAAGCCCTGGGGCGGGAGGCAGCCCTGGGACGTAGCCCAGCCCCAGAGTAGGCAGGGGGCTGCCCGCCTCAGCTTCCTCCCGCATGCAGCCCCACACAGGGGCGCACTGGTCCCAGGGGGTGCTGGGGAGCGTGGGCCTGCTGGCAGGGTGAGGACAGCAGCTGGGTGCAGGGCCCGCTGGCCCTTTGGCTCCGCGGGAAGCAGCTAGGAGCGCCCGCAGCACTGTGTACCTGGGGGCCCCAGTGCTCCTGCCTCATGGGTGGGGACCCCAGCTTCCTGCAGGCTCCTAGCTGCCCTCTTTCGTCCCTCTCAAGGCCTCCCTTAGTCCCGGCCCCCTGGAGATGAGTCCCCCTTGAGTCGTCGTCCTGTGTGTCCCCCCCCCCCCCCCCCCCCCCCCCCCCCCCCCCCCCCCGGCAGCTCCCCAGACCTGGCTGTCTGGAGAATCTCCTTTCCCACCCACTTCCCTTTGCATAGGGATGGAGTCCCGCTCACAGGGGTTCAGCAGAACTGAGTCCCAGGACTGGGAAGTGGGGGGCCAGCTGGGGAAGGCCCTCCCACTTCTCTTCTCTCTGCACTTCTGTGCTGTCCCTTCGGCTCACAGGAAGACCCTCACTCCTGACCCTGCCCTCCGGGGACCTCCTCAGCTCCGGGGGAGGCTGGCCTGAGGATTGCAGGGTCCATGTGGGCCCTCTGGGCTCTGCAGGACCCTTGGGAGCAGTGTTTAAGTCAGAGCCTTTGGCTTACTTAAGACGAGTTCCCAGTTTTCCTTTTAAGGTCCTTGTTAGGATGAAGTTAGAGTCTTTATTGTCACAGCTCAAATGTGTTTGACAAGTACTGCAGGAAATCGTAAGGTGTTGGCAGTCCGTCTTCACCAGTGGGGACGGACCCACTCCCTGTCTCGGCCGGCTGCTCGTCGGGTCCATGCACCCAGCAGCCGCTGGCCGTCACTTGCAGGGTGGCCGGTGTGCAGTGGTCAGAAGATGAAACCCTTCCGAGTTCAGGACGAGCTCCGAGAGGGACCTTCCCTTGGAGAGCGTGAGTCTGGCATTTACCATCGGGGAGTGGGTTCTGTGTGTGGTTGGGGTGTGTGGAGAGCTAGCTTCCTCCTCGTGTTTTCATTCAGGCAAGGTGGTAGCTGGAAAAGGACTGCTCGTCAGTCCCTGTGACTCGGACTCCAGAAGGCCGCTGGGCCCTGACCTCAGCTCGGCCGCAGGCCACGTGCTGCTCAGGCTTCACTGGGCTTCCTTCTCTGCCTGGTCCCCTGACTCGGTTTCCCCCCGGAGAGGTGCCTGGCAGCTGTGGGCTTCCCTTCGGATGGCCTGGGTGCAGCACGAGGGACTCTGTGTCCAGGCATAGGCTCTGGGAGCCGTTCTGGAGCCCGAAGGAGTCGGCTGTGCTCGGTGTGCGGGCCAGAGGCGGCCGAGGGCCCATGCCCGGAGGAGACACCGGCAATCCTGGCGAGTGAGTGTTGGGCAGACACAGGAGCTCTTCTTCTGGACCGAGTGAGGGTTCAACATTACAAGTGTCAGCAGAAACAGGGAGAAAATTCCAGTCTGCAGAACTGATCTCATCCGTTTGAAAGCCAGGTAGAAGTCCGGCTTGCGCTGGGCTGGTCCCCACTGGCCAAGTGACGTGTCCTCCTTCTGACGGGAGATGCTGGGCTCTCTCTTGTGCGTCCACAGCAGGAAGAACCTGGAATAGATGCCCGCGGGGCGGCCGAGCTCTGCCATCAGAGCGCGGGGCTGTGAGGGGGTGCTGGCCCCCGGACTCCACGAGCCGGACCCCGCGTGCCTCGTGAGCCCCGTGTCAGCCTGAGTAAGGTCTCCTGAGGCTGCCATCCAGCCCTGGTACACTCAGCCCTTAATGGTGACACTTTCCAGACATGTCTGGGGTATGCAGGAAAATACCAGGGAATGCAGTTTACTTAAAAACACATTTTGTGGTGAATTCCATGTAAAAGCAAGGAAACTTCCCTGAATTTGAGGCTTCTGCAGCCGCCCGCTCAGTGCCCATGCCACGGCTCGCCCCGTGTGGCCGGCTCCCCAGGAGCAGGTGGCTCTGTGCGCTCTGGTGTGCGGACTCCGAGTCTGTCCCCGGGCACGAGTGGGGCTTTACTGGTGCGAACGATAATCTGACAGCTTGAAATCTTCCACATTGATCATTCCAATGGTTTATATTTTGTTTTGAAGTTAATTTTGAAAGATGGAAGTTGCAGGTTCTCCGTCCCGGCCCCTGGGCTTCTCTCCAGATGTTTCATGTCCACCATCAGCCTCATGGACAAAACCTGAGACATCGCCAGACATGATTACTCATGTTCAATTAAAACAAAAAAAATTACTGGCGTGCTGTAAACCGTAAAGGGCGGGAAAGCCAAGGAAGAGCCCCTGTTCCCTCGGGGGGGTCCCCTTTGCCTGGCTGGCGGACATCACTCGTCTCCTGATTTTTTCTTTACTCTGGAACCTGTTACTTCTCCTCTTTCTCAACATTCTGGGGGTACAGAGCTTCACCCGAAGATCCCCAGTGAAGAAAGAATGACCAGACCCCCTCCGTGTGTCCCAGGCACTCTGTGCTTCTGGGGGGTTTTCTTGGGCCCCTTTTTCCAGCGGTTCGTTCCAGACCTGGTTGCCCAGTGATCCTCACCTGAAGGTGGGGGGTCCGGCCGTCCTGCCCCAGAAGGAGCAGGCCTGTTCCGGAGCCTGGGAGGTCAGAGGCCCACCAGGATCATGCGGGCTTTTGTTCTGGGGTCAGGTGTGAAGGGGAAGCTTAACCACTGATTAGGCCCTTTCTTGACCTTTGTCCGGGTGAATTTTCACTTAAGAAGAGAAGCCTGATTGAGACACGATTAACATTGTAAAAGCTGCACCTGTGCAAAGTGGTAAGTGGTGACCTGCTCCTTCCTGGGAGGCCTGCACCACAATCCGGATTGGAAACCGCCTCGCCCCCCGCCCAGCTCCCTGCCCAGCTCCCTGTCCCTCCCTACCCCCTCCNCAGAAGTTCCAGCTCCCTGCCAAGTACCTCCCCAAGTGCCCACCCAAGTGGCCACCTCAGGCCCTGCAGGCCCCACAGGCCCCGCAGGCCTCGGTTCCTTGCCCAGCTCCCTGCCCAGCTCTGCCCCTCCCTACCCCCTCCCTGCCCCTCCCTGCCCCTCCTTGCCCTGGTGTCCCCATTGAGCTTCCTGGGTCTGCCTTCACGGGGGTCCTGCTCTTTGTCCTCCTTCCTGGAATGTCTGTCTGGTTTGGGCATATCTGGGGTCGGTCTTGCCTCCTGGGGTGACTTCGGGAACATTCCTTGCTTCTCTGTGTTGGGGGCAGTGTGGGTAGAACTGGTCTTAGTTCTGTCTTCAGTGTTTGCAGGGCTTCCTGGGGAAGCCTGGCCGGGCTTCGGGCTGTCTTCGCAGGAAGGGTTGAAAGGGCAGCGTGGGTCCTTCCGTGAGTCTGGGCTGCTTGGGGCAGCGTGTTCTTCCTGAATGAGCTTTGGTAGACTGTGGCTCCCACGGAGCTGGTCCACGTCACGTGAGTTGTTGGGTCTGTCACCCCCTGACCCTCCCAGGAATCTCCACGGACACCGCTTCTCTTGCTCCTGGTGAGAGAATCAGGCCTCTTCTATTTCCTGACCAGTCTGTCAGGAGCTTCATCACTTCCACTGATCTTTGCAAAAACCTAACTTTTGGATTCATTGGTTTTTCTCTTCTGTTTTCTGTTTTATTAGTTTCTGCTGTGACCTTTGTTATTTCCGTTCTACTCTGGACCCCGCTCGTCCTGGTCCTGTGCCTGCGCCTGCCCTGGTTGGCGCCCCGCTGAGCGCTCCTTGCTCCGCACATTCCCTTCGGTCTTACGTCAGCCATAGGGTCCTGCGAGTCTCCTGCGTCGGTCTCCCCAGAAGCACAGCACCATCCCCGCTCCTAGGCAGGGACTGGGATGCTTGTGTGGTCTCAGGGATCCTGTCCTCTGCTGGCTGATCTGTGCTGTCCTCACAACGCTTGTTCGTGTATTTGGGGAGCTTTTGGTGGCTTCAGACGGGAGAGCAAGTCCAGCCCCTGTAATTCCATCTTGTTCGGAAGTGTGAGTCCCCATTCATTTTTGTTTCTAATTTTAAAAAGGAAACAACAAACTTTAAATTCTGCTACAATAACGTGTATTAAAAAGTAAAAATTAGAAGGAAATAACCACTGGGTTCACCTGCTCACGTCTAGATTTAAAGACAGTTAGGAACTGTTGGCCGCTGCTAGTTCCCTTTTGCCTTGGGGTGCTGTGGGTCTGGGGCTGTCGCTGCAGCCACCGTAAGGAGCACTCCCCGTGTCTCCGTGGGCCGAAACAACCTGAGTGTTTACTGCACTCACAGACCGCCTTGCGGACGCTCCGGCTTGGGCAGCTGTCCTTGGGGGTTCTGCTCCGAGCCAGGGGGCGGCACACCGTGGCTGTGGATAGCTGCCCATCATGGGTTAGGCTGGTCTGTACCAGAAACTCCCACGCCCCGTCGCTGACGTCGTAGCCAGGGCCCCTTCCAACCACACACGCAGAGCTGCGGGTTGGGACGCGCCAGGATACTACATCTGACTCTTGAAGCGGGTGCTTGCTGTGACAGTGACTCAGGGACCCAGGCTCTGGCCATCCTGTCGCTCTGCGGCCCTTACCGCCTGGTCCTCCACGCTGTCCCAGCAGCGGGGAGAGGGTGAGAGAACCCAGGGAAGGCCTCGCATGCTGGGTGCTGCCCCCTGTCCCAACCCGGGGAATGCTGCTTAGTGCGTGCCCAGGAAGGGCCAGTGCATTTTGGGCATTTCCTGAGTTTCTGCCTCTGCTGTGCTATACTCGGTCGTCCACGATGCCTGTGTTCCTCGTCAAGCCCCTCGTCCTCTGCCCTCCGCCACGGGCACTGCTGTCCACGCTCACCGAGCAGCTCCGAGCTCTCGCCCCTTCTGTCCCCAAGGTCTGCTAGATGCCGGGCTGCTGCTGGCCTCGGGGCTCCGTGCACCGTGACTACAGGTCTTCCCCCCGGACCCCTGTGTTGCTTCGCTCTGGCTCTGGGCTGCAGCACGTGCCACCGCGGCTACATGGGGCTATCAACCTGCCCCCCCTTCTTCTGACAAAATAATTTTGTTATTTGGGGTTAACGGCAGTTTATCCCCCATTGAGAGTTGCCTGGTGTGATCGTCTTCGGTGGGCGGAGAACAGGCCAGTGGTAGTGAGTCCGACATCAGAGCCACATCTCCCGGGAGCCGGCTGTGAACTGCAGACTTCTCCCAATGGCGGCAGATTTGGGCTTGCGTCCCTCCCGCGCGCGTACAGAGGTCAGGCGCCACGGAGTGGGGGGCAGAAGGAGAAAACCCAAGAGGCATAGGACCTCAGGTTGGGTCGTGAGCTTCTGTTGTGTTTCCGAGGTCCCTACTCTGGATCGAACCCGTGCTGCTCCTGCAGCCTGCGTGCCACGTCGCATGTTGCCCGGGAATGTGCACGTGGTGCCACGTCGCACTTCGCCCGTCGCCCGGGAATGTGCACGTGGTGCCACGTCGCATGTCGCCCGGGATTGTGCACGTGGTGCCACGTCGCACGTCGCCCGGGATTGTGCACGTGCCCCTGCCTGCAGGACCCGGCTCTTCCTGTTTACTTCGTGTAATTCTGGAGTTGTGCATGAATTTGTGGTATCTTTGGACACGGGCCGCGCGGCCTTCGGTCTTCGGCGCCCTCAAGTGGTCGCTGTTCACCCCGCCCGGGCGCAGAGTCCGTTAGAAGCAGGGTGGGCCTCAGAGCCCTTCCCGCTTGCAGGAAGGTGGGCCACGTTCGCGCCACGAGCCAAAGCAGAGGAAGCTGTGAGACCTGCCCTCTTGCCCACTCACTGCACCGTCCAGCGTACGGTTCTTACGACATTTTGGAAGTATTTTATGCAAGTTGTAGATGTTCAGAACAGAAAAATGTGAAAATACACATGAACACAACACAACAAATTGTTTTCTTATCATTAGAGGAAACTTAACAGATGGGTTGGATGTGCACGGAAATATGTGTATGACTGTGTCTTTAGGACGTGTATCCACATCCCTGTCTCTGTATTTACTCTCTGTCCGTCTGCATTAGTCCATCCATGTCTTCTGTCCATCATTTATATACCTATGTCATCCCTCTATCTTCATTCATCTTTCAGTCCATCCATCCATCTGTCAATCTGTTTTTCCATTTGTCTACCCATCTATCTTTGTACCTTCTATATCATCCATCTATCATCCATCCATCCTTCCATCCATCCATTTATCCATCTGTTATCTGTCCATCTATTTATGTAACCATTTATCTGTTAATCCATCCTATCCATCAATCTATCCATACAACAGTCTTTCTGTCTGTCTGTCTATCCATCCATCCATTCATCTAGCTGAGCATTGACCCCTTACCTGCTGCAGAGCTAACACAGTCAGATCGAGGGGAGTCTAACGGAGAGAGTGCAGTGCTTTCACCATTGCCATGGCTGGTGCGAAGCACGGTGCACGGGCACCTCTCTGATGCCTGCCCCGTGGAAATGCGGTGCATGCACCCATGTTGCCTTGCTCAGTAAGGGCATGTTAGTCATTACGATTTGTCTACTCTCTTGAAGACTTTGAGGTCAGTTTGGACTGACAGTCGCATTGTCACCCCGAGAACCTGCCCTGGGCTGCCGCTCGACGCCTGGGCTTCTGCTGCCAGAGTCGGTACTTATGGTTCATCCTCCTTGGCGGTGGTTACGTTTGTGAAGTCACTGCAGACGCTGGATCAGTGAACACTTACCCGTTGGTCCAGGAGACGTACAGGGCCAGGTTCCTGGGAGCCCCTTGTCACACTTTCATCAGCCGATCAGTAGATGACCTTATTTTGTATGTGCTTCTGCTTAAAGACACTTAATGCAGACTTCTGCTTGATTAACCATGAGTTCGACCTGAGTAAAGCTCATCTCACACCCCCATTTCCTCCTGAGACACGTGAGGGTGTCTCCAACTCAGGAGCGCTAGACACCAGCACCATGCTTGGGGGCAGTTCTAAGCTGCAAAGTCACCAAAAGAAAGCACAAAATGCAGACAATTTAGCACTCGGTGGCCGGTGAGAAGGACGCTGTGTCCAGCCAGGGCAGGAAGAAGCAGGCAGAGGGCCACCTTGCTCCGCCACCGCGGGGAGCGTGAGCAGTCGGGCAGCTCAGCCTGTCCACCGCCCCCCGCGGGTCCTTGACCGACCGTAGCTGACCCTGGGCAAGCTGGAGCAGGTCCGCAGCCTGTCTGCCATCTACCTGGAGAAGTGAGTGAGCCTGCGCGTGGCCCGGGAGCTGCGGCGGTGGGAGGGCTCTGAGCAGAGGGGGCCTGACCACTGTGTGCTGGCGGAGGACGAGCCGATGGGGGCCGTGAGGACGGGTCTGCTGAGGGCTCTGGCCAAGAGGTGGGTGTGGCCGGAGGGCCAGAGCTCTGTGAGTATTGATTTTAGGGTCACAAATAGATGTTAGTGAGTGGGAAAATTGCAAATATGGAATCTCCGAATCATGACGATTGAGTGAGTATGTTCTCCAGTGTTCTGGGTAGAGACGCCGACGCCTGAGGGGCGAGGGAGGGGCCCCCCAGTGTATATACCGCGGTCCCACTCACTGCTGGGAGACCTTCTCAGTCTGGACCACGGTTTCTGGGAGGTGCTGGGAACAAGGCGGGTCCCTGCAGAACATGGAAAACCTGACTTGTGAGAGACTTAAAAGTCATGACATTTAGTTACTATTTAGAAATGTCCTAAGGACCCCACCTTGGGGGGCACTCCAGGTGAGGTGCTGGGCATCAGAATAAACCAGGCTGCCGCCCGTTTTCCTGCACGCCGTGGTTGGAGGGCAGGGGGACGACTGCATGGAGACCAGGGTGTGCGACGCTGGGGGCTGGCCTTGGGGATGGTGGGTGAGGAAGGGCGGGTCTTTACCGGAGGGCTGAGGGAAAGCAGGCCGAGTGGGACCCTGTGGCAGGCTCGGGGTGTGCCCCGCCCGGAGCTGAGATTCTAGCGCCATGCTTTCGGGGTGAGCTCATTCACCCCGGGAAGCCTCGGTTTCCCCATCTGTAGGGGCATCCGAGCAATAAGGAAGGTATGCGTGTGGCTCTGCGAACACAGCTTGGCTCGCTGGATGCGTTTACTGAGTGTGTTAAATTAACTGTGGGGCTGCCGCAGCGGAGCCCGGGGGCGGGAGCGCCCCATCTGCTAGGCCCGGGCAGGCGGGATCTGGGGTGCTGGGGATAGCCCCCATTCCTCCTGCTGGGCGCGGGCCGTGGGATGCCAGGCGCCACCGTTCCGTACGTGGTGCGCGTACTTCGAGGCAGACGTTGCGGTTCAGAAGGAAATACCACTAAGCGTAATTTTCAGTGCATTTCAGAAATGCGGTTTTCTCTAGCAGACCAAACCCAAACCTTCAGAAAGCATGACATTGACCCCATGTGGACAGCACCTGCAAGGACCCGGGAAGCCCTCGGACCCGCCCAACCTTTGTGAGGTGCCCCTCTGGCACCTAACTAGCAGACGTCTCACGGTACGTACTGGCTGAGGACGAAGGACAAGAACAGAATTCAGAGTTACTCTAATAAATGGAAGGTTCACATCAGTCCATGTTGCCTTTGCAAGGATTGGAGCTCTTGGATCATTGTTTTCTCCTTCTGTGGGGAACATAAAGCTTCTCCAGCTCCTGGGCAGGCAGAGTGCGTCCCTCAGGAGTGCTGCGGAGAGAAGCCTGACTTTGCGGACACTGAGAGAGTGAGTCACCAGAGGACAAGGCTGCAGCTTGTCTGAAGTCCTCGTCCAGCTCATGCCTCACTTCCCTTCACAGCTTCCGCTGGGGAAGGAGAAGCTGGACTGGAACAGTGTTTCTGGGATTCTGCAACCCGCTGTGCAGCCCTTCAGCTTTCAAAAATAGCAGTCAAAGTGAATACAGTTAGTCATTGTTATTTACTCAGACATGTGGGATGTTTGTGTTGGCATGGCAACAGGTGGCTAAATATTAATCTTGAGCATTTGTTTTCTTGCGGATTTTTTGTGTAATTTTCTTACGTCAGTGTCTGTCACCCACCCCATTAATCCAGTCATCCATCCTTCTTCTGTCTTCACATTCATTACCCACCTACCAACCCATCCAGACATCCGCCTTCCTGTCCATCCATCCATCCATCCATCCATCCATCCACCCACCTGTCCATCCATCCATCCGTCCGTCCATCCGTCTGTCTGTCCGTCCATCCATCCATCCATCCACCCATCCATCCATCCGTCTGCCCACCTGTCCGTCCATCCATCCTTCTGTCCATCCATCCGTCCATCTGGCCACCTGTCCGTCCGTCCATCCATCCATCCATCCATCCACCCATCCATCTGTCTGCCCACCTGTCCATCCATCCATCCATCCATCCATCTGCCCGCCCACTTGTCCATCCATCCATCCATCCATACTCATCCGTCGATCCACCCACACACTCAGCTACCCCTCCATCCATCTGCCATCCTGTTCATCCCTCCCTCCCTCCTTACTGGCATCCACATAGTGTCAGGCGTTGGTGCTGAGACATGCACACTCTGCTGCTGGGGGGCTCCCTGTATAGGGGGCAGGCTGCACCTGCCGTGCCCTCCATGTGTGATGGCCGGGGACCTCCGTCCTGACACAGTCCAGTCCCTGTTCCTTCATTCCCTCTCATGGGTCAGAAGTGGGATTGGAAGCCTGTCTAGAGAGACACAGGAAAGGGAATGGTTGTGGAAAGAACGTTCTGTAGACCCAAGCCTCTTTTCTCCTAAGCTCTGAATGCACCAGCTTTGAAATCCCTCTTCCTTGGGGTGCCTGGGTGGTGAAGTATCTGACTCTTGGTTTTTTGTTTTGTTTTGTTTTGTTTTTTAAAGATTTTTTATTTATTCATTCGACAGAGAGAGACAGCCAGCGAGAGAGGGAACACAAGCAGGGGGAGTGGGAGAGGAAGAAGCAGGCTCCCAGCGGAGGAGCCTGATGTGGGGCTCGATCCCATAATGCTGGGATCACGCCCTGAGCCGAAGGCAGACGCTCAACCCACTGTGCCACCCAGGTGCCCCTGACTCTTGGTTTTGGTTCAGGTCGTGACCTCAGGGTTGTGGAATTGAGCCCCTCATGGGGGTGTGCACTCAGGGTGGAGTCTGCTTGAGCCTCTCCTCCTCTCTCTCCCTCTCCCCCTCTCTCCCACTCTCTCCCCCTCTCTAATAAATAAATAAATAAATAACAATAAATAAAAACAAAAGATTAAAATCCCAGTTCCTCATCATTTTCTTGAGCCATGGAGAAGCCTTCTAATTCCTCAGAGCTTTCCTGGCGGTCCAAGTGTAGCAGGCTTCTCGGCTCCTGGGGGATGACGTCCTGCAGAGAGTTATGGGAGTGGTTGGTCATCAGCGCCTTCCAGGCTCCTACGCAGCGTCTGGAGGCTGGGGAGGGCCCAGCTCAGTGCACAGTGGGGGCTGCGTTCGGCTTCACGTGTTCTCACTGGGGAAGGACTCTGAAGATCAGGACAGAGGAAGAAAGCGGCCCCACTGTGGAGCTGCGGGCCGGGCAGGCTGAGCACGCGGAAGAACCTTGATCAGAAGGAACAGGTCCCCGTGGCAGACTTCCAAGAGGGGCTTCCCTGGCTAGAGTGTATTTTCCTTTTCTTTGGAAGGTGCCTGTTGGTGTCCCCTTCCCTCAGAAGCCTTTCCTGACAATTTACCCCAAACCCATCTGTTGTGAGCACCTTTTGTGGTTAATTATCCCGTGTTCCTTTGTCCTGGGGTAGTTTTTGATGGATGAAACTATCTTATTTAGCATTCTAAAATGTTTTCTTCTCCAGTAATTAATTGAGTTGCATTTCTTGTCTTCCTAAAACTTCGTTCTGTGTGTAGGAAGCCCTTTGGGTGAGATGTTCTCAGAGCCTCTTGGGTGGACCGTGAGCTGTTTGCTCTCCGTATTTATTGATTTCATTTTATGATCCATTTCCTCAGTGTAGGTGATTAAAACACAGCCTGATGTGAGACTTAGAAAAGCAGCAAGCAAAAATGAATCTGCTTTGTTAGAGCCTGAAGTCGGCTGCTTCTGGGGCTTGGTTTGTGCTGACAGACTGACTCTCTGCTTACCAGTCGGTGAAGATTGGGTGAGTGCCCAGTGGGATAACATGATTTATCCATTTATTTTGCTGAACTCAGAGAGCAAGCTCTGTCTCTCCCTCTCTGCAGGAATGATCTCAATTAACCCGTTCAGCAGTTTAAATTACGATACTTGTTGCAGTAAGTAGACCACCTCAATGTAGCCAGGTGTCTCTGATGGTTAATTGTGTATGTCAGCTTGGCTGGGCCACAGCACCCATATATTTGGTGAAACATTACTCTAGACTTTACTAAGTCAGTAGCCTTTGAGCAAAGCAGATTATCCTCCACAGTGTGGGTGGGCCGCATCCAAGCAGTTGAAGGGCTTAGGAGAAAAGGTTGGGGTGCCCCAAGGAGAAAGGAATTCTGCCAGCAGAAAGCCTTGGGACTCAGACAGCACTTCTTTCCTGGGTCTCCAGCCTGCTGGCCCATCCTGCAGATTCTGGACTTGCCAGCCTTCCATACTAAATGTCTCCATTAAATAAATACCGCCTCCTGTATGGGTATGTGCCTGGACACGCGCGCGGACATGCACGCGGACGCGGACACACACACACACATGCCCTGTTGGGTCTGTTTCTCTAGACAAGCCTGACCCATGCAGCATCCTTGTTGTGTGTCCCATGACCCTGGTTGTCCCGGCCACAGCTGGGTGGATCTGGTGGGCACCTGACCAAGGACAGTCAGTCCATGTGCTGGCCAGTTGCTGATGGTCAGGCCTAGCCTTGACCCAGAACAGACGGCTCTCTGGGGAACTGGAACTAGAAAATATTAAGGGAATAAACAGCTAGCAGTGGGCGCCGGCACCAGCAGGCTGTGGCTGCAGGGGGTTCAGAGCGCGGTAAAAGCTGTGCTGCAGGCACAGAGCCCTGAGGGCTCAGAGAGGTGGCCGGAGAGTGCCCCCGCGCCCCGTGTGCCCTCCGGGCCCCAGAGAGGAGCAGGTGTCCACACGCCCCTCTGCTCCTGCGCAGGATCGTGAGTCCTTAAGCGGGTTTTCATTACTTGAGCCCAAAGGAGCAGGAAAACTTGAAAACTTTGTTTTAAAACATTTTCCCCGAAACAGAAGGAGCCTCCCATTTTTTAGTTATGTGTTATTCTGTAAGCAAGACCATTCATTTAAGAAGACTTTTAAAGCCCATTAAGGACAACCAGAGAAATACTTGTAATCTTGCTGCCCGCGTGCTTGGGCATAGAAACTTGGCCATTTCCGCCTACACGTCTGTGTGTTTCTGGACTGTCGGGTTGCTCATTTTCCGCAAGGAGATCTTCCGCTCGCCTGTCCCCAGCCCCACGGCGTTGGTTTCGTTTCTCTGCCCCTGCTTTCCCATATGCTGAGATGAGAGTGCTGACTGAAGATGTCTCGTTGGCGGCACGAGCTGGTCCCCATTCGGCTCTCTCCTGCTCACCCTCGAGGCAGTCATTTTCTTTCTTTTTTTTTTAAGATTTTATTTATTTATGTGACAGAGAGACAGCCGGCGAGAGAGGGAACACAGCAGGGGAATGGGAGAGGAAGAAGCAGGCTCCCAGCGGAGGAGCCCAATGTGGGACTTGATCCCGGAACGCCGGGATCACACCCTGAGCCGAAGGCAGACGCTTAACGACTGCGCTACCCAGGCACCCCCGGGCGGTCATTTTCTGTGCAACGATCGTTGCCATGACCTGCTGAGCACCTGCCGGTAGCCCCGCTTTTCGGGGAAGGAGACCAGCCGTGGTTGTAGGGCTCAGGAGAGAGCCCCCTCCGGTGGCAGGTCAGGGGAGAGCCAGGGTCCCAGCGGGCTGCCCGCACTCAGGACACCGTGCACGGTGCTTCTCAGGGGCACGTGCCTCGAGTGTGTGCACCGGGGTGGGAGCATGGTCTCGCCTGGCCGGCCCGGTGCTCAGAACGCGTGCCGGGGACTCGTCTGAGGGTGCGGTCTGATGAGGGAATCCTGACTGGGTGCGGACCCCTTCTGTGGGGTTCCTGCTGCACGGTGGCCTTGGGGGCCGGAGCACTGGGCCCTTCCTGCGCGGCGGCCCCTCGGCACCGTGTTGTTCCCACCTCCTCCGGGTCCCCTTTGCCCTTTCCACTCTGGCGGGCACCGTTCCCAGCGCTGGCAGGCGTCCACCCTGGTTAGGTGCCATCTGGTGGCCCGCCTGCTCCCTCCCCTCCCCAGCCCCGCCTCTCACTTCCCGCGGGCTGGTCGAAATTACGGACAAAGGGACAGTAACTCAGAGCGAGCAGGCCCCGGTCCGCCCATGAGCTTAGCGGGGAAGGTTAGTATAGGAGGTTAGTGGGATTTGTTGGTGGGACGTTAGTGGTAGTCGGTCAGCGGGGCGGGTGAGTAGAGAGCGTTGATGTGGTAGGCGAGTTCACAGATTATCCCGGAGGAGCAAGTTTGTCAGTGGTTTGGCGGCTTCTGTGGGTGGTAACAGCCGGCTAGTCCGCGTCACGGGCGGTCTTGCAGGTGAGGGCCGCACAGCAGTGTGGGCGCCGGTTTGCAGGGCACAGACCAACCTTGTACGTCAGTGCAGTCGACCTTGGGTTCCAGGAACCCAGAGCAGCAGTCTCAGAGCTCGTTTCAAGCCAGGGTCCCCTCTGTGCCCCACACCGGGGCTGGAGGATGTGCTGGGGAGGCCGGCTACTGTGTCACGTCTGGGCTCTGTGTGGCGGCTGTGCTCACGTCCGCGGTGAGGCACCGTCGGTCCTGACGTGTCCACGCCCCGGAGAGCACAGTCACCACCATCCCCCTGCCCCTGCCCCTTTGCATCCCCCCCCTTGGCTCTGGCCCCACCCCAGGCTCTGAGAGTCACGGGCTGGTGTCTGTGGCTCAGGGGAGGGGGGCGGCTCGGGAGATCTGACTTATGTTCAGCTCATCGCGGTCTTTTCTCTCGTCTTTCCTCCTTTTATGGAGCAGTTCTGTGTAATTTTAGGTGTCTATGGTGAGGGTTTCTGTGTGCCCACGACGTCATTCTCACGCTGAGTTACACAAAACAGTCGTGGTCTTGCACGCTCGGGAGAGTTGCACACTCTGACCCACTCGGAGCGAGCAGAGAGCGTGTCCTGCTTCCTCTGTGTGCCTGCAGTGGAGACAGTCCTGGGTTTAGACGTGTCTGACCTGTGCAAAAATCAGGGATCAGAGATCCGGCCTCCTCAGTTTGCAGTCACTGGTTTCCTGGATCAAGGAGGGTCTTACTTACCTTATCAGTCACTTGCATTTGAAGAGTCTCCGGAGTCACCTGGCCATGGCGCTAGGATTGTCTGCCGTCTGCCCTCGGAGACTGAGTGAGAACATTGCCTCCCAGACGGCTCCTTTCCCGACACAAACAAGAGCAACAGAACAGAAACTGAGCTGATCCAGGTGTTTAAAGGTTTTTACCAAGTTTCGTTTTATTTGAAGGAAAGGACATGAGCTGTCTAAACAGTTGTTCACCACCCCGCTGTTTAATCACACATTCTCCTTGGGTGGCCACTGGTTAGCCAGGCGCCAGCCCTGACCCCCGGTGTGCAGGGGGGCTCCGCAGGCGGGCTCGTAGCAGGGTGCGTATGTCCTGGCGTGACTGCGCTGTCAGTCACAGATGCGGCACACGGTAAGGGGTGCGGCACACTGGAATTCTCTCAGGGCAGTTCGACAGGTGCTTATGGACGGGCGTGATGCAGACTGAACGATGGGCTGATTTTGATGTGTCACGTGGGGGACAGCCTCCTGCCAGTTGCGGGAACGCTGTGAGCAAAGTCGGAGACCTTGGGGAGCGTGGGGTACATTTGGGGACGTGGCTGACTGCAGCGTGTTGCGGGAGCGGGAGCGGCGGGACCCCGAGTGCCGAAGACCGGGGGCTCTGGGGTGGGAGGCCTGCTGGCCTGCAGGGTGGGAGAGAGGGGTGTCTTCCACAGGAAGTCCTCTGATTTCCATCCTATCTACGGTGGACTGAGGCCGGAGCCCGTGAGTGGACAGAAACAGCCCCGCCCTTTAGCCCTGCTGCTGCTGCCCATCTGGCTGCCGTTCTAGTCGGCTGGCTTTTTAGGAAAGAGAACTGTATTACTTGTAACAAAGTATTTTTGTTTCAGTTTTTCAGTTTTATTTTTCATTTTATCCATATATACTTTAGTATGTATCTCTAAGATAAAAACATCTTCAAAAATAAGCAAATAATGCATCTAAAAATCGTCCGATATCCTGCCAGCGTTTCCCTTTCCCATCCACCCTGTGTGTGCACATCTGTGTACGTCTGTGTGCATGCCTTGCACACATGTGTGCACGCATGTGCGTGTGTGCGGCCTGTAGACAGTCGGTTCGTTGCGGTTGGGATCCAGAGACCATCTCCGTGCAAGTGGCATTTAGTCAGCTTGTTGCTTGAGCTTTCCAGTCCGCTGTTCCGTGCGCATCTTCCTTATTTCTTGCACAGCTGATGGCTCGTGTGTCCTGCCGGTTTCCGTGCTCTAGACTGTGGTGATGTGTTCTGTGCACGATGTGAGTCTAACCCTGTCGTCCCACAGCTGCTCGCCGGGGCGTGAGAATCTGTCTTTACTTCTCCGGCAAGTGGGCTTGTCGGTGGCGCGTCGCGGCCGGTCCCACGTGACTTGTGGCTGCTCTTCTTCTCTTGTAATGTTTGGGCAGATGGGTCTCTGGTTTCCTGCGACGTCAGCCGCACTCGGTCCCCGAGATTCTCCCTCAGCAAATGCTCTGCCACCTGATTCCGATTCTGGGACTGCTGCATAGACGTGCTGTGAGTGAGGGCTCCCTGCACCCACAGTTCGGCGGTCCGATGCCGAGCTGCTCGTGCATCGGGGAAACGGGGTGCCTGCGTGGTGGTTCCTCCCAGCGGGGGCTTAGAACCTCAGGGGCGGCGTGCTGAGGCCGTGTGTGTGCATGTGTGTGTAGGCTCCACTGTTCCTGGTGACGTGGTGACCAGTCGGGAGAAGCTGCTGAGCCCCGTCCGATGCGATTGCCCCAGGCTGAAAGCATTTGCTCTGGTCCACAGGCGCCCGAGCAGAGAACAAAGCGGCCTTGAACCGCAGCAGACCGCTGGAATCTGCGCCTGTCAGACTTTCCACGGCCCGTGGGGGATTAGCGGTCGTGGATGGAAGGTGCGGATTCCCGGCACGTACCCGCTTCTGTCCCACACTCGCCCCAACTGTGGGGACGCATGGAGCCATGTCCACGTGGCCATGCTTTCTGGACGTGAGACCGGACTGGCTTTAGCATTTGTACTAAGATCACGTCGGTCTTTCCCTCGAAGCAGGCGTCTTAACCACATTTAAGTCGGGAAACAGTGAGCACTAGTCTGACCCTTTTCAGATCGCGTCCCGGGAGGGGCCTGCAGGACACAGCCAGGGAGGGAAAGGGTCTCAGGGCCCTGTGGGCCGGTCAGCTCGCCTCTCTGCCCTTCCGTCACGTGTAACCTAGAGGAGTGCCGTGTGGGGTGGGCTGGAGGTGGCCTGTCTCTTTCAAGGGTGGCCCCTCAGAGCGCGCTGTAGGCCCACCGTTCATTCTGGCGGGTGACTCAGGCCCCCCTCTGACCTCTCCTACCAGTCGGTTTCCTGCTCTGCTCACCTCATTTCCTGCTGTCCTCACAGGATGGGCAGGGAACATCATTGCTTTCTTCTGCAGAGGAGACCTGGGATCAGAGAGGTCAAGACACGTGTTCAGGAGTGCACAGCCAGTAAAATGTGGAGGAGGGATTTTAACTCAGGCCTCTGGTGTTTCCTCTGGGCAGCCGTCAGCCTCCCTGCTGCCAAACTAGAAAATGACACACCTACCCAGGGCAGTGGCCTGGAGAAAACATGCGTGTGCGTGTCCATGTGTGCACACACGTGCACACACTATTTTTGTTTCTCACGGACCAGTCCTGGGATGCAGGGTGGAGTCTGCTCGCAGGGAGACCGGCCCTTTGAGGGCCCGTGCTGTGCGCTGTGGGGCCCCCAGGTCAGAAGCCGGCGCGCCCAGGCGTCTGTCCCTGCAGGGTCCCAGTCCCCTGGCTGGCGCGTCATCCATTTCCCACTGTTTTCACCGCAGCCCGCTTGGCTTCCCCAGGCCAGAGCGGGAGCCAGGCCAGCCAGAGAGCTGGTGGACCCCTCGTCAAGCCCCGTGATGTCGCAGAAGTCACCCCACCACGCGGCGCCGAGCCGCTCTTCCCGAGAGGAGACACTCACTTATCCGCACCCGCGTCCTGTTTTCAAAACAGGAAGACCGCACATACGAGTTCTCAGGAAAAGCAGGAGCTCCCGCCTCCATGGCCCGGGATTGTGTTGGCATGATCCTGCTGGGATCGTGCCCCATTTATTTGCTGTTTTCTTGGCTGTTTCTAATTAGAGCGATGTCCGCCCGCTCTGTCTTCCCTGACACACTTCGTTGGAGAGAATGGATTTCATGCTCGCCCATGCAGGTTTCTGTGCCTCCTTGTTTGCTTAGAAGAGACGAGTGGGGCCTCTTTCCCTCTAATTACACGGCTGTCCTCGGTTTAACCCCTGCGTGCTGGGCTTTCTGGGAAAGAACAAAACGGCCTTGGGAAAAGCCCGTGGTACACAACTCTGGTTTCGGTTTTTTTTTTTTTCCTTTCTTTTTTGGTCTGGAAAGTAGGAAAAATACTGATTTCATTTTTTAACCACTGACGGAGGAAGTTTGGGGTTTTTTCCCCAGAGGAAACAAAGGCATGAACCAGTAGATTTATTTTGTTCATTTGGGGCAGAGAGAAGGCTTCGCACGAATCGGTTGCCTTTGCGTGCGGCCTGGAAAACGCACCTCCTGAAACATAAAGCCCGGGCATAAGTCAGTAGGATGTGGCGGGAAGGACACGGGGCGCCCGACGGGCCTCCCTGCACCCAGGGGCAGACCCGGGCCGAGGGGCGGGAGAAGCCCTTGCCTGCTTTCATCTGGATTGCGAGCTTGAATTTTACAGTTCTGAATGGTCGAGAGTAGTATTTCCTGAAGTCACAGTTGGGTTGCAGACCCTGGTGCAGAGCTGGGACTTCTTGGAGCGGAACATGCCCAGCGCCTCCTCGCCGTCCGGGGCAGCGTAGCTGCCGTGACAGAACCCAGAAACTTCCACGGGCACCGAGCGGGTGTGAAGCCCACCAGCTTCCTGTTGGCCTCCTGGGGAGCCAGGCTGGCTGTGCCCTCCGGGAGGGCATGACCCCCGGGAGGGGCTGACGGTCTGGGTGGTGCCGCTCACGGGTCCCCACTCCGCTTGGAGGGGACGTGCCTTCTCTCAGACACACAGGAGCTGCCAGCACTGCTGGTGGGTCCCTGAGGGCCTGCGCGGTGGGTGGTCTTGCAGGGGCCTTCGCCGGGTCTCCTGGGATGTGGGCTGTCTGGATGGCCAGAGAGGTGACAGGCAGGTCCCCAGTACATGAGGAACGGGGGGCCGCGCACGGCTGTCAGAGGCAAACATTCACACCATCCTCGATGCCGACCTTGGGGCTGGGGAAGTTGTAACTGGTGCTGCAGACGCTCCTGGGAACGTTTCTGCCTGAGGGCGGTTTGCAAAGCCACCAACTGCAGAATAGCTGTCAACCCCTTTGCTCTCCTGCTGGACACGCTTGCCAGTGGCCTGCGCTCAGGTCTGCCTTGCGCGCGCCACCGAAATACCTCCCACTTCCTTCTCTTTTTAAGCCACAGGAAAGCGTGGGGTCTTGGGCCAGGACAGCGACCTGCCTGCTTCACAGCGTTTTGACCCGGAGATGTCCCCGCACGTGGCGGACGTCTGGAAGCGGCAGCATCGGCCGGCTGTCCTTCAGGACCGGGCTCAGGCCCCCGGCTTGTCCCCCCACAGTATCGCTCACCTGGAAGGAAGTCAGGAGTCTTTCCAGCCACACGCCCTCCTTCCAGTCCCGTTCTCATTTGGGTTTGGTAGCGTAGCTGGGGTCGCTCTGCCTCGGGCTGCATGTGATGACCCCCGTTAGGAGGCAGGGCACCGGCCTTGCGTTCCTCCCTTCTCCCCTGCTGCCCGTCCCTCCGAGTCTCCTGCGTGGTCTAATGAGTCACATTCTGAGTCAGTCTGGACAGACGTGTCTTCATGCTTTATCTGTAGCTTGCTTGTAAGAATTTAAACCCAGAAGAACAAGGTTTACGAGGTCAGGGTTATTTATCACGCATTACAAATCTAAGCGATAGTGTCGCCTTTTCTGTGAAGGGAATGATGTCACCAAATCCCGGAGAACTCTAAGTATCATTGCTGCCTTTATACCTTTACCAATAAAGGAAAACCTCTCAATAACTAAAACCAAAATAGAAATTTCTACGTCTTTTTTTCCTTTGACTGGGTCAGTACCTTGATTGATTTAGGAAAGTCAGTTTTCTTTTAAGGTTTTCTCTCCCATGCTTTGAACTACGCTCACTTGTTTCCGTTTTGAAGTGTATATTGGAGAAAGGCATTTTTGCCTTCCTTTCGGTTTTTTAGGATAAACACTCCTGTATATTTTTACCAACCAGACTTGTAAGGCATTGATCAGAAGACTACACAACGATTGGCCTGATTGGGCATCCCGCCTTCTGGGGGCGTCCCTGGAGGTGGTGGAGCAGTCCCCCGGGCCAGCTGTGCCCGGGCCATCCCCTTCCGCAAGCCCTGGGCTTGGGGAGATTGTGACAAGCCGAAGTCGATGTCCCTGAGTAAGGGAGCTGAGGTCTCGTCAGACCCCAGTTCCCAGCCTCTCCGTGAGTGGGGGCTCTCGTGGGGGCCGCTGGAGCAGGTAGGGAGGCTGCTCAGCCTGGAGCCTCCCACACCCTGTCTGCACTTTTGAGCCCGGCACCGAAATTCAGAGGCGGAGCCCGGGATGAGCAGAGCCTGCCTGGTCTGTGTGAATGGCCTTCGTTGGGGATGAGGGGCTGTGGAGTGCACACTGCGGTCCGTGGGGCACAGAGCACGCAGGCCTTCGTGGCTGCCTGGCTTTGGCGCCTGTCAGATTACCCACTTCTCCGGGTTCATGGGAGAGGTGAGTCAGGTCGTGGGAGCATGGGGCCTCCGTGTCTGCCTCTCCCCGTGGCTCTGGGACTGCCCACCCAGCCGAGGTGGGGCGCTCACTCTTGTTCCGTGCCTCCCGGCGCCTGTGCCCCAAGAGCGGCCCCCGTGTCCCCGGTTCCCGGGGGTGTCACCCCACAGAGGGTTCTCAGCGTGCCGTCCGGGACGGACGCCAGCACGCAGGCCTCCTGGTCGCTGGTCAGCAGCCGGGCTGAAGGTGCCTGCCTGGTAATTGGACCCATAAGAACGTTGCTTGCTGCGTTTCACAAAACCGTCCGTCCACGGTAGGGAGTGGAGGAGAGGCCCGTCCAGCGTGCTGGTCCTTACCGAGGGCGGCGGGAGCAGCGCGGGCCTCATCTCTGGCCCTGGCCTCGTGAGTGGGTGCTCACCTGCTGCGTGGCTGGCCGCGGTGAGGAGGGTCGGAACCCACTTAGCCGGGCCTGTGGGACTCTGACGGCCCCGTCAGTTACCAACAACAGTGTGGCCCCGGGCTGTGTCCTGGGCTCTCGTGGGCAGACGGGCGTCCGGCCGCACTGGCGTTCCGGAAGGACAGACGTGCACTCGTACCGCCTGTGCTGTCGTGTCCTTGGGCTCTCCGCGTGCAGACGCATCACGTCCAGGATCCGGGCGGCCGCCGAGGGGCAGCCGGGCTTTTCGGGAGCAGGCTCCCTGGTTGTCCCTCGTGCAGACACACTTACTCGTGCGCATTTCATCACCCTGCGCTGGTTTTCCCATTGTTGACCTGCAATTTTTTTTTTAATTTTAGTAACTTGGATAAAGAAGGGAGCGCATGTGACAACACGGGCCTCACGGGCTTAGCGAATCCTTGAATGCGAATCCGGGTCAGAAAGACCTCTGGAGGCAGGAAGGATGAGCCACGATAAACAGGATGAGATCTATCGCTGCTGGCTGCAGAGCCCTGCCGGTGAGGGACCGGGGACAGCCACGCGGAATCCACCACTGAGCCTCCTTTCGGGGTGTTGTTTACTCACAGTTACATGGCTGATATTTAAGAGGATCTGTGTGTGATTTTGCCTCTGTCTTGTATCAGTAAAAGCCTCATTTCTCCCAGCTGTTTGGCTACGGAATTTTCTGGGCTAGGGAGTCTCGTGCTAGATGAGATCTTGTCTTGCGTGGTTGCGAGGATGCTTGGAGCCAAGCCTGCCTCCTGCCTCCTGCCTACGCTCCTTAGTCTTGTTCTTTCTCTGCCCTTGTCCCCCCTTGTCCCCCCTTGTCCCTCAGTCCTTAAGCTCCTTTATCGCTCGTGTTTTGTGTACTTTTGTGCTGCCTCTAATTATTTGTGAAAGAAGGTAAAGGTGGTAACAAGTAAAAATGAATTTGTCATGTGTATGAACGTTCGTGGTTTCTAGTCATGACTCCTGTTTTTTCAGATCCATTCAGTAAATGTTGAATTACATTATATGTTTTTTAAGATTTTATTTATTTGAGAATGAGAGAGAGAATGGGGGAGGGGAAGAGAGGGAGGGAGAGAGAGGGAATCCCAAACAGACTTGGCACGGTGTGGAGCCCGACACGGGGCTCGGTCTCAGGACCCCACGGTCACGAACTGAGCCAAAACCAAGGCTTGCACGCTTCACTCACTGTGCCACGCAGGTGCCCTTGAGTCCTATGTAGAAGGTGAGGTGCATGTGTCTAGGTTTTAGGGGAGACATGGAGGAAGAGCCCCTCAGGGAAGCACAGGCCAGGAGTCCCCGCACAGTCGCTCCGTTCTGTTCTCAGAGAGGGCAGAGTTCGTGCCCAGGGTGACGCTGAGCTCTGGTTGTCTGTCCTGGTCAGAGACAGACGACCTTACTGCTTTCATTCGGCAACTTCGCGTGGGTCCCTGAGTCGCTTGAGTCCCTCGGGGATGACATGGGGAACCCTGCTCCATGGAGGACAGGTGTGCTGAGCCTGGAAGTGGCCTTCAGGGTGCGTGGCGGGCCGGCTGCCCTTCGACTGGACAGGACATTGCCTCGTCCTACAAGGCTGCTGGCTGCACACTCCGTCCCCAGGAGCGGCCCGGGTAGAGGGGCCCAGGCCCCGTGTTCTCAGCACAGCCTGCGGAAACAGGTGGGCTTGGGGCGGAAGGCTCTCCGCGCTGGTCAGACTGTTGATGGCGGGTGGTGGGTTGTGGGAGCGTGTTTGAACCTTAGAGGTGTGACGGGTGCGCTCTGCCTGCCTCGTCGGCTGAGGAAGGGCGTGCAGAGCATAGGCTGCAGTCCGGCCTCTGGCTCAGGTCGCTTCTGTCTCCCGTGGTCCGGCCTCCCCCAAGGACCTCCGACCGCCCCGGAGTCCCACTGAACTTCAGGCTCCTTGCTGCCGTTGCCCACAGTGCCAGCTGCTTGCCCTCCTGTCCTGTGTGCTGACCCCCACCCTGTCTGCACAGGGGCAGACCTCCGTCTCACTGTACTTTCTACTCCAAACCACCCTCCATCTCTGCTCAGGAGAGGTCAGAGCCCCAGTCCCCCCCCCTCCCCCCGCCCCAACCCCAGCCAGAGGCAGGACAGGGTCGTGCTGGGATTGCAGGCAGGGCCTGATTCTCTGCGGGGTCCCGTGCTGGCTGTGACGTCAGCAAGTCTTTGTTGAGGTGGCCAGCCTATAGCAGGTGTGCAGTACGTGTCCGCTGTTATCACGTGTGACTGTCCTCTCGCAGGCCTGCCGAGCGTCGTGTGGGGTGGGAAGGACGAGTGACCGGTGGGAAACACTGACGGGAAACGGCCTGGCAGTGCATCAGAGGCAGGAAGGGAAGGAGACACGGGGTAAGCTGCTGACTCGCCTGTCCGGGTGGCCGATGTGCCAGTGAGCCTGGTGGAATTCAAGAAGAAAGCGGGACTTGTGGGGGAAGAGAATGTGCCTCTCTGAAGACCGTGCCGTCCAAGGTGCCTGGGGGCTTCCCATGGGCGGCCCGTCGTTCCTGTGCCTGCAAGGCCAGGCTACAACCCTGCAGAGCCTCTTCTCACCCAGTCGTGTACAGGGTGGAGTGTGAGCTGCTCTTACATTTTTAGGTAAAATGCCGGATTTCGGAAGGCAGCAGCTCTTTTGGGTTGATAGGGGTCAGTGTCGCCCAGAATGTGCGCAGAGTTTGGTCTGTCCGGTTGTGGGTCCCTCCCCTGCCCTCACTCTGGACAGAGCAGAAAGCAGTGGGTGGGTCACAGGGTCCCTTGGACCAGCTGGACCCGCTCCCTAGGGCATGCTTCCCATCTTGGGGCAGAACCCAGCGCTCGTAGTTCTGAGTAGGTAGGGGTATGTGTCGCCGGAGACAATGCGGACAGTCCAGACGCACGCGGTTTGACTGAGCGTTTTCAACTTTGTGGTGGTGGAAAACTTGGGATTTTGATTTTGATCTTTTCCGGAGCTAGTGGGATCCACAGCTGATACACGGCACCCACGCAGCCCCCATGTGCCCCAGCACCGTGCTCTGTAATCGCGTGAGCTGTTCAACGCGTTGTGAAGTGGGCTTTGAGTGAGGGGGCTTTGCAGCCACAACGCCCGGAGGTCAGGCGTATCCCGCGCGTTCAACAGGGTGTTTGCAATTTACGCTGGTGGACAGGACATAACCTCGTTGCCTGTCAAGCAATGTCCTGAATGACACATTTGCGCGTGAGATAAGAACTTTGTTCCAAGGTCCACACGAGACTCCGCCGTGCCGTCCACGGGTATCTGCGAGGTTACATTCAAGTTTGAGAATCGAGACATTCCTTCTAAGACGTGGGTTATTTTTATACAGGAGGGTGATGTTTTTTTCATTTTTGTGCCTTGAAACTGTGGAATGTGCTGGGGTGAGAAAGCCAGTCCTCTTGTTCCGTCAGCCTGTCTGCACTGCAGAGCCGCTCTGTTGCAGCCGACGTCTCGGGCGGGGAATGGTGAGCGGCACCCTGTGGGCGGGCCCGGGGGGCACGGCGCGGGGCTGTGCGTGTGGCAGCCCGCCCTCAGCTGGGCTCTGCGTGTCTTCGGAGATAGACCACCTCGACGTGTCGGCAACTAGAGGTTTTCAGCTCGCCTGCGTGGACAGTGCGTGCGTCCCACAGGTGGGGGCGGAGTGCTCATAGCAGGGGTCGGGGAGCGTGGCTGGCTTGGTCCTGCCGAAACCCCTCCGAGGTGAGCTGGCCCCTCTAACAGGACTGTCCCGCTCTGCTCTGCGGTAGGAGCCCGGGCTCTCCACACACACCCCTGCCCCTCCCAGCCTCCCTGTTCCCACAGTGCTGCGCCTCCAGTGGCTGACCGGCTTCAGGACTTCCCTGGCCCTGCCCCATCCCTCGTTCTGCCGTCGCCCGGGGGACCTTCCCAGGTCCGTGGCTCTGCTGTCAGCTCTGAGCCCCTTTGCCAACACTCACGCCTTTCTACTTGCGCGCTGGACTTCTCCGTGCTCCAGACCTGCGTGTCTCCCTGTGGGTCTGGTCGGCATCTCGGGCATCTGTGCCTGGAACTTCTTGACCTCCTCTGACCTTTAACCCTCCGATCTCAGTGGATGGCTCAGGTACTCCCCAGAGTCAGAGTTCCAGCTCAGGAACTGGGGGGGAGTGGGTGCGGGGGCACTTAAGCCCTCCTACAGCGGGACGACCCCGTGTTTGCCTGGGGAAGGCTTGGTGACCTGAGGTTTGGCGGAAGATGGTCTTGGTTTAGAGTGAGTTTGTATTTCCCGGTAAGTGTTGCCTAAACAAGCTTCTGAAATGTGACAGCCGCTCTGCCATGCAGGTAAGTATATTCATTATTCGGTAGCCTCAGGGAAGAGCTAGTCGTCCAAGAACGAGCTGGAGGCTCAGTCCCTTCCACGTCTTCCCGTCGTGTGGGAGCTGACGTGACACGGCACCGGTGACTGCTGCTTCTCTGTGTAAATGCATTGCTTGTGTTTTGTTTCCCTTCCAGGGATCTTCGCTTTAACAGAATCAGAGAGATCCAGCCTGGAGCATTCAGGAAGCTGAGAAACTTGAACACGTTGTAAGTCCGAACATCCTGTTGGGACCCAGTAGGAGACAAATGTAGAAATCATCACACCTTTCAGCCGTGGGTAGCCCGGATTATCCGTGGTCAGGGGCATGAGTGGGGAGAGTGGACATGGGAACCTAGAACGAAACATGCCCCTCAAGACGCCAGGCCTGGGGACTCTGTGCTCGGCCGCCATTCTGTCTTGTCCGTGGTGGACCTGTGTGGGTCCCCCATAAGTGGCCACGTGCTCCCCTTCTCTTCCTGTGAGTGGCTGAGTCCCCAGCTGGGCCAGAGCCCTTCACCGGTACTAGTGAACCGTGCGATGGGGCTGGTTCACACACCGCGTCGCAAGGGGGAGGGGACGGCGCTCCTCCTGGCTCTTGGATCCAGGAGGGGTTGGGGCGCCCTCCATGTGCACCCAGCTTAGTTCCAAGGACGGACAGATGAAGGGGACAGGGCCTGCCCGGTGCTGAGAGGCTCTGCGGCTGACCTGGGCTGCTGTGGAGTAACCCAAGCATGGCAGGCGGCTGGTGTCTCCAGAGGGCGGCTGTCGGCACGGGGGGAGAGACAGGGCCCTGGGACCAGGAGTCTGGGGGGCAGTCCGACCCTGGTGAGACCACCCTGCACGTCCACACTGGCCTTGCACTCACCTGAGGCGGACAGTCTGACAGACAGCAGGGTGGGTAGATACTCCCTTGCTTCGGAGAGGGAATTTGGTCCGTGTGCGTGCAGAGGGGAGTGGTGTGCGGTGACAGGGACGCCTGCGCCCTGAGAAGACGCGTCATCAGAGGGTGAGCGCTGAGATGCTTGCGTGACTGTAGCGCCCGGCCCGTGTGGGTGCTGAGCCCCGTACCTGAGTTGTCTCAGGACCTGGTCGCAGCGGTGGGAACGTGTTCCCACAGTGTGGTCCGGAGGCTGGCGGTAATTCTTACTGGCACTTTCTCTCGCAGACTTCTCAACAATAACCAGATCAAGAGCATACCCGGCGGAGCGTTTGAAGACCTGGAGAACTTAAAATATCTGTAAGTGAGCGGTCAGTTCTTTACCCCGAAAGCTTGCATTGTTTGTATACCAGCTCTTTAATCATTGAGCTGGATTTTGTGCCGCTTTCAAATGAACACAAATGCACCCATCTCCTAGGGTTTGTTTTCAGAAGGTGACTGGATTTTTGGCTGGGAGTTTTAAAATGAGTTCTTATCAGTATGAAGCTTCTGCTGCGTGATGCTGGGGTGCAAGTCCTCAGCTGTAAGTGAAGTAGGTAGAATGAGATGAAAAGCCACAGGCCTGGAAGGTCGCGTGGGAGCAGGTGACTCCGGCCCCTCGCCGGGGCGCGTGGCTGGCGGGTGTGCCGTGGGAGGGAAGCTTCGTTTCAGGCGGCCTCTCCAGCTGTGGGCCAAGGGTGAGAATGTCACTCGTCTCTGGAATTTCCCCGTCTTCCTCCAAGGGATTTCACCTCTTCTTATTTTTAGGTAGTAATATTGTGGTTTGCTTTTTATTTATTCACTTATGAGCACTGGAAACATCAGGTTTGCAGGTTAGAAGATGACCTCTTGGGCACGTGCTGGCTTAATACCCCTGCAGACAATTACTGTCGGACTGGCAGCCGTTGAGACAGACATTCCAGTGACATTCCTGGTTGTAGGTAAAAGTACGCGTCATGTGCTCCCAGCACATTGTTCTTGAACACCTTCGATGACCTTTTAAAGAGAACCGTTTTAATGAGGGATTTAGCTCAGTGACTCTTTTGGGAAATTTCTGTCATAAGTGAACCTGAACATCTCTAAGTTACATTGATTTTTGAAATAAGGTCACGTTGTTAGTGTTGCTGTGCATTTTGAAACCTGTTGGATTTTGGATGTCCTTGGTTGCGAGCCAAGCGATCGCTTTAACTGTTTATAGCAATAAATACTCCTCAGTGAAGATAATCAGAAGTGTTAGGTATACATATTTTCCATCGCTTTTGGCATAGTTTGTTAATTTTTAGGGTAGAATAGAATAGAGTAAAGTATGAACATTATTAAGCCTTTTTGCTCATTTTAAAAATGAAGGAGAGGCCTTCTATTTATTCTTGAGTTTTTATTTATTTGATTTGTTTAGCTTTTATATTTTAAGTGCTATTCAAGTCAGAGGAAAAGTTTTGGTTTCTCAGAAAGCAGGTTCAGTTAGCTTACAGCCAGCATCTCTCTGTGTGTGTGTGACTTTAATTTTTTATTCTATATTTTGCTTTTGGTTTGGATTAATTAAGAGCAATTTATTATTTAACCTGCAAACATATTTGGTGTTAAATAGTTTGGGATACCTTGTTTTTCACTTAAAAGAATTTTTTAAAGTAATAGTTTGTAAGCCTTGCCTGCTGACGGGCTCCCCATCTTGGCACCAGCACCCCAGCCTCGCCCCCCCATGTCCCTGATGCCCACTGGTGGAAGGACCCGGTCACTGTGGAGGGGCTGGGCAGTGGTCAGCAGGACAGAGGGGAGGGACCCTGGCGAGCAGGGACCCCAGGAGCAGGGGCGAGAAGGGGTCCTGCTTCCCCATTTGATCCCCGTCCTTGACGGGAGAGGGCCCGCCCACCAGGACACTGTGCGCAGTTTAAACGTTTGAAACGTGAAATTTACCAACTGCTTCTGCCTTTATATTTAGTCCGTGCTTTTAGAAGTTGAGTACTGGTTATCTGCTGGGACCCCAGTCCCTTGTGGGAAGGTGTAAGCCTTTCCCTTAACTGATACTTCCAAAGGATGCGATCACGCCCAGGGAAGGGCCTCCTGTCCGAAGTGGGCTCTGTGACGGGTAGAGTGCTCTCCAGAGCCTGTCTTCGGAAGATGACCAGCGCCCATTATTCTCAGGAAAGCAGCGGGTGCGCCCCTGTCCTCGTAACACACGTTCTTCCCTGTTCGCGGGGCGGCTCGGTTGTCCTGCGCACTCCCGTTGTCTTTAATGTGTGGGCAAGGTGGGGCTGCGCTGCTAGGCTGCTGCCCTGTTGTTTAGAGCGATGAGCCCAGAAACCCTGTTCCGTAACCACAGGAGCGGGAGCTCCCACCAGAGCCGAGGCTGCCGGGGGCCAGGCCGTACTCTTTCAGCTTCCTAAGTAGTTACTTAATTTCGGCGATTCTGAGCCGCCCTGTCTCCGAGCCTTACATAGGAGGAGCCTGAAACAGAACGCTCAGTACCGCTTCCAGACCACACAGCCGGCGGGTGGCAGCAGGAGGCCTCAAAGCCACGCGGCCCAGCGGAGCACCCGCCGCGCCAGGCCTGTTGCGGGCACCGGGCTCTGGGCCGGCGGTGATCACCGCTTGTTCCTGCTGAGGCTTGCCGCTGTCCATTGGTCACCTCGGCTGGTTTGTGCGGAGGGAGAAGTGACAGCCCCTCAGCGGGATGGTGGCAGTTAGATAGTGTAGCGGGTCCTGGAAAACAAGCCTGCCCCGAGCCCTAGGGACCAGGTGCAGCAGCGCCCTGTCCAGGAACGACGTTAACTCAGAGCAGGCATAGGTGGTGCCTAAGTAGGTGGGAGCCCAGCCGGCAGGGATGTCACGGTGGGGACGGCATGGAGTTTGAGGTCACCGGCAGGGGAGAGGCGCCCAGGGCACACGTCTGCACCTGATACAGATATCACGTCTAACGCACCGCATGTGCGGGGCTCACGAGATCTGCTGTCGCAGAGACGTGTTTGTCGTGAGGACGGTTCCGACCACGGGCCACGTCCCCGGAGCTGTGGTGCTTGGAGGGTCCTTGCCCTTGCAGCCTCACCCAGGAGCTGGCAGACACTCTGTGAAGGACCTGGCAGCACATCTCTGAGGGGTCCCGAGCGTTCGGGCTGTGCCGCAGCTGCTTGACCCTGCCGAGTAGCCCTGGATCAGCCTCGGACGCACAAGTCGGGGTGTGTCCGTGTTACGTGTGCACACTGAAGCTCAGATTGCATGTAACTTTTCTGTGTCCCGAACTATTAGTCTTCTTTTGAAATTTTCAACCAGTTAAAAATTTAAAAACCATTCTTAGCTTACAGATCGTATAAAAACAGGCAGCGGGCCAAGTCTGTGATTCTCCCAACCTGCCGATTGCTTCTGTTTCATAAGAATGGGATTCTGGTGGGTGAGGACACGTTTAGGCTTCATATCGTCTGCTCCCCAAATTGTTCCCGGGTATCTTAAAACACCCACGTTCTGGAATCGTACAGCCCACACACGTGTGGGGAGGTGCTTCTGTTTCCTGCAAGCTTTGAAGCAAGCGCGTGGTCAGCACGTCACAAGCCACCCTCTACGAACCCGTGACTTTCTGGAAGACCAGGCGGTGGTTGGGTAACGTCCCGTTTGGACACTTCTCCTTTGAGGAGGGGCCAGGACTCTCCGCGAGGGGAGCCGCACCGCCGTGTAAATGTTTTGTTTGTATTCTGCTACAGTCATTAATTTTAAACTCTCTCCGTGTGTCAACGTAATTCTTCTTTCCGTCTGAAGTGGCGGCCTCTCGTGTGTATGCTAACGCTCCCCCATTTCTTGTTTCAGCTATCTGTACAAGAATGAGATCCAGGCAATTGACAGGCAAGCATTTAAGGGACTTGCCTCTCTAGAGCAACTGTAAGTGACCCCCTCGCGCACCTGAGTGTCTTGGATGTCACCCGCCCTTTGCCTGTCGTAGGGAAGATGAACTAAGTCCGCTATTTGCACGATGCATGTCTGTACTAATGGGGACGTAGGGAGTGTGTGCATGCTGATGGAGAGAGCGGTTCTGTCCGACACCCCTGCACCCAGGAGTGGACGGCACTGTTTCTACTGACGGCAGCCCACGCCGAGCACCCACGATACAAAGAACAGTGAGACCGAGTGGCCCCTGCCTCCACGGTGCTCCCTGTTTAAAGCAGAGATGACTTGCGAGCAAGGGAAGGTCTTCGGGGCGGGGCATCCGGGGCAGTGCGGGGTGAGCAGTTGTCCTGCTTGTGGCTCCGCACACGTCCAGTAACTTTGTGCATTTATGTCATTATTGTGGATAAATGAACTTTCTCCGTGTGTTTCTAGTTAGTGTGTGTGTCGGATGTGGTTTCTCTGACGGCACATGAAGTCAGCGTGCTCATTTTTGAGTAGAATTCCTGGTAAGAGGAGTTTGCTCTGTTTGTTCAGGCTGATGTGGCTCTGAGGAGTTTCACAGGGCCATCCTGTCCTAGTCACAGGCTGGACAGGCCTTTGGCGGTGACGCAGGCTGATGTCCTTCCGTGGCAGCTCTTCATGAGTCTGCGTGTTTCCTCGGCGGGCCGGGCACAGCAGCGTCTCCGGAGACGCAATGGCAGAGCTGGGGCAGGGGCTCCCCCCGAAACCAGGTGCTTCAGAAACACACACGGTGCTGTGGGTCTAGGGGTCTTATTGCCGTGTGACCTGCTTTGCTGAGCTCGCCGTGCACGGCGTGCAGTAGGGCTGGGAAGCAGGTGTGCATTGGGTGGGTATGATCTCCGTTTCGGAGAGCAAGAATGAGAAGTTCAGAGTGTTGCAGAAACACATGGATGTGTCTGGAAAACCTACAGGTGGATGGAGGGTTTATGAAGGGAGGAGTTCTGGCATCTGACACGCTTCTCCTGGGACGGGGGCAGTAAGATAATCACAGCCAACACCTGAAAAACGGTGTCTGATTCAAACATGCTGAAAAAATTAGAACCGGTTGCTGCTCACCCTGACGAGGGGTGAGTCGCTTTATTCTTGAGGGGGAAAGAGGCCGAGTCTGAGGAGACTGAGGCCCTCTTGCACCAGGAGCATGGAGCAGGGTGTCAGACTGACCGTCCTGGAGACGGCAGGTCCCCGGGTAGGATGCTTTCAAAACCCCAGGTTAGGTAGTCAGGATCTATGCCACGGAGACGTGGCTCTCCGTCTGTGAGTGTCGGCGAGTGTCTGATGGGACGGAGAGACACATAGGACCAGTTCCCCGCCTGCAGGGAGGGCGCTGTGCAAGGAGCTGAGGCTGTTCCTGGTGGGTGTGCATGGTGCCGTGGCCCGGGGGGTGGGGTGGCTCCTGCCGGGGCTCCCTCTCCCCATGCCAGAAGCCCCCCGACACCCTCCAAGGCTGTGGGGTATCTGTGGAGCCTCAGCTCCAGCCGGCTCCGGGGAGACCCTCCTCGTCCCGTGTGGTGAAGACGTGACCAGAGTCAGAGAGCGTAGATTGGGGCTGGGGTCCGTGGCCGCCTTGGGTCGTGGGAGGGCGGCGGCACCCAGACTGCCCGGAGCTGTGGGGAGCTCAGTCCTGTCTCTGCTCAGCGAGAACGAGCCACAGTGAATCAGGACAGGCCGGCCCTCCCACCCCCTCCTCCCCGGATGCCTCCCCCAGGGCCCCACCGGCCTGCTAACAGGGGCTCCCTCAGGCTTCTCCCGTGACAGCCGCTGGCTGCGGATTTTCCCCTGTCCGAGCTCCCGCACACCCTGCTTGCGGGCTTCCCACCTGGAGTGGACCGCGATGGGCAGGGACCTGTCTGCGGGACGTGCGGGAGGCGGCTGTGGCTCTGACCTGAGCTCTGTGGGCTCTGTAGCCGCATCTGTGACCGCCCAGACTCGGGGTCACCGCGGCACCCTCCCGGCGGCCCAGGGAGACATGGACAGGCAAGGAAGGGCAGCTGAACTTGGGTGACCTTGCAGTCACAGTAATTTCAGCATTAGTGAAGTTCTCTAAGGGATCCAGGGTGTGTTTCGAGAATGCCTTCTGTCTGGTGTTTGGGTTCATGATGAAACCTGTAACCGCTCGCGTCTGTCCCTGTCGCTCTGCCGGGCCCCACATGAGCGAGCCATGGAGGACGGGGACCTCTCTTCTCCTCCTGTGGGTGGGGGGCTCATTGCAGAAGCACCCCGTCACGAAGCCGCATCCAAGTCCGTGTCCACTGTTTCACTTAAGGGGGAAAACACCGATTTTCACAGCGAGAAACGCAGTGTTCAGGAAAATGAGAAGAAATTAGTTGTACCAAAAATGTGTAAATTATGGAAAGCAAGGAGACATAACATAAGAGTACACACTGGATATTCCGTGTAATTGAGCCCATTTGAGGAAACACCTGATCTTTATTATTTCTGTAGGTAATCGTACGCTCGGTCTGAAATTCAAGTGTGGTTCGCCCTCCTGCCAAATTCACACAGAGGTTAGAAGATCGAATGAAGGTGTTTGTGTACTTACGTGTGTGCTGTAGGGAAGGTTACTGGACTGTTTCCTGCAGAGGCCCAGGGCCGCACGCAGGTCACAGGCCACGCAGTCAGGCCTCGGTCAGAGTCACCGACAGCCTGTCAGTCATATAGTCTGTGCAGTTTTTAATTGTATTTAATCTTACGATTTGATCATTTCACTTGTTTTCCACACAGTGTAGGAAATCTAGGGTTATTGACATACAAATTTGAAAGGACTTAGGAGACATTTTTTTGAGCAGAAAATCTAGATTTGCGAAACGTAAAACCGTTTAAAGTTTGTTTCTTTCTTTTCTCTCTCTTTTTTTACACTTGTCTAGGTATCTGCACTTTAATCAGATAGAAACTCTGGACCCAGAGTCATTCCAACATTTGCCAAAGCTGGAAAGACTGTAAGTTGCATTTCCTCCCGCTCTCCCGCGTCTGCCTGTGGTCCTGGGCCGTCGCCCCGTCCAGGCTCCGCAGGAGAGAGGAGGCCACTGTCTGTTCAGGCCTCTGAGAACTCGCCCTGCAAAGTCCCTGCTCCTTGTCTCACAATTCAGAGGCGGGACTGACAATTGTCTCTTTCTTTGGGAATGGGGATAAAATAGAAAAGAAAGAAAACCTAGTTCTTTTCTGGACTAAACAACATTCTCAGATTCATTTGTATGAAATAATGCACTCACTGAGTTATTTTTTAAAATCTGATTTGACTGTTTATACTCTTTCCTACACACGTAAGAAACATTTCAATAAGTTGGTTTGTTGTATTGTCTCTTTCAACAGATTTTTACATAACAACCGAATCACACATTTGGTTCCAGGAACATTCGATCACTTGGAATCCATGAAAAGACTGTGAGTATGTGTTCCGCGCAGCCCCGTGTCCCCGCGGCCGTTGACCGGCCCCGTGCTGGGCTGTCGAGTGTGGGTCCCTCCCAGGAAAGGGCAGGAGGCTCCGAACCCTCAGAGAGGATGCAGCCGGGAGCCCTGGTGACTCGGGGCCTGTGCCAGCAGGTTGACCTTTTCATATGCAAGCAGAGCATTTTTAGAGTCAGTTTTAAATTCTTCAGATTAATTTTTAATCCCATTTTGCATATTTTAGTGGTGGGAGTAAAATCCCCCGAAAAGAACCGTATCCTGTTCCCTGTATGAAGCGTTCCCACAGCTGGACGTTAAGTACACTGGTCTCCAATTTCTCAAGGCCGCTAAAAATACTTTTTCTTATTCCGAGTACTTAACCGTTAATAGAATAAAGGTGTGCGAGTGCCGGAGGAGACAGTTACCCGACACCTTGTGCTTTGCCCCGTGGCCGTGGCCGCGGGGCTGCCCTGCGGCTGGTGATCCGTCCCCTGGTGATCCGTCCCCGAGGGCGTGCAAGGAGCTCGCCGTCAGGAAGAAGTGGAGAATCAGGCTAAGAAGCATAGTTCTGGTGCAGAACACAGTGACATAAGACAGCTCTCCTCGCTGTCCAGGAGTCCTTCTGGGTAAAGCAGTCAGCAGCCGCACTAAAAATGGCGTTGTGGGGAAGACGGAGGAGCACTTCCATGTTTGAGAGAGAAGAGAGAGCAGCAGAGAAAGTGCCAGAAAGAACAAGCTGAGGGCAGCCAGGTGGAGCCACCTGAGTGGGGAGCTGGCCGGCGTGGTTCACCTTTCCACCCTCCCTCCATGGATGGATGCCAGCCTCCCGCCTGGACGCTGCTGTCTGTCCTGTGCGCTGCACCCCCACCAGTGGTTTGCGGGCCAGGCCTGTGTGTGGTGGGCCGGAGCTGCTCGACCCCACGTCTCGCTGTCTTCCTCCTGTCAGGCGACTGGACTCCAACGCACTTCACTGTGACTGTGAAATCCTGTGGCTGGCGGATCTGCTGAAAACCTACGCCCAGTCGGGGAACGCGCAGGCGGCGGCCACCTGTGAATACCCGCGACACATCCAGGGACGCTCGGTGGCCACGATCAGCCCCGAAGAGCTGGACTGTGGTGAGTGAGCCCTGTGGACCCCCAGGGGGACAGAGGCGCCCGAGCCAGGCATTGGCGTCCGGAGGGCATGGCAGGTGCACGGCCCCGCCTGTCTTCCGCGTCTGTATGTCCCCAGATTGCGTCTCGGTGGGACCCGACAAGGACGCCCATGGCAAAGCCGCAGTCTGTATGAGCACCTGTGAGCAGCTGCTGGGTTCCTCGGCTTTCATGTTCAGGTTCCCGGAACGCACGGCCTCTCCTGCTGCCCCCACGGCCCTGTGCCGACAGGCCGCAGCTGCTGGGCCCGACTCCCGGGTGCTCGCGGGGCGGGGCTGGCGGGTCCATGCCTCCGAGAGCCTCTGCTCGCTGGGCTGTGCCCACGGGCACTCACCGAGAAACCGAGCACTAGAAAAGGAGCACAGTCAGACGGCAGGGCACAATCTCACGGAGAACGCCCAAGGGCTCCTTCACTTCCTCTTTTCCTTGTAGCACTTTTGCCGAAATTAGTTTCTGTAAAGCATCATCATTTTTTAAGTATTAAGGGTCTATGTCCTGGAAGCTAGAAGTCCGTGGCTTTCAGAAGTCTCCCGCCCGGGACATGGCTCTCCCGTCACATCGGTGTTCGTTAACCATCCTTCTGTTGCCATGTGTGCTTGGCCGAGCACGCGGCTGCCTCGGTGGTGTGCGGCGTCCGGGACCCTGTGCCACGTGTGCCCATCCGCTGCCGGGCACACCGGCTGTTGGGAGCCACGCTGCACATGAGCAGGGGTGCCGGGCTGTGGGCACCTCGGGGACAGGACAGGCCGGGACTGAGTGCTCGGCCACCCTGGGGTCTAACCCTGCCCTGCACGGCACATTCCCCTGGGCCAACCCTGGGTGTCCTCGTCTGGCGTCCGCTCCCTCCTCTGGGGCACAAGCCATCCTGGCTCCGCTCACCAGCCGGCTCTGACTCTGCCCGTCAGACCGGGCTCGGGCACCGTGGGTTCTCCTTCTGCCTCCCGGTTAACAGACTGGAGGAGACAGCTCGTCTGGGCCCAGGGCCGTGGGAGGGGGGCGCCCGGGGGACAAAGGACAAGGGCTCTGCGGCCCTGCCCTGCATGGTAGAGATTTCTGCTCTCAGCGTTCCTCTAGCTAAAAAGCAGCATTTTCTGTTTTACTCACTGAAAACAGCTTTCATGGAGTGCGCCGCGCGCACGGGTCCCTCGCCCTCCTGAAGGGTGAGCAGCGGCTGGGGTCTTGCTGGTGCCTGTTGTTACCCAGGCTCTTAGAGGCAGATCTGAGGGTCGGAAAATGCTGGGTGAGGACTCAGCCTGTCTGCGGAGAAGCCCGTCTGTCCTGCTTGTGGGAGCATTTGTGGTTGGGATATATGTTTGCTTGCGATTTTCTCTTGAACATGAGGGATTTGGTTTGGGTTCTTGTTTACTTTTACGGGACGGTTTAAGACCCAGAGATCTCCAATTCCTTCTTGGCACAGAAAGGCCCCGGATCACCTCAGAGCCCCAGGATGCGGACGTCACCTTGGGGAACACTGTGTTCTTCACGTGCAGAGCAGAAGGCAACCCCAAGCCCGAGATCATCTGGCTGCGAAATAAGTAAGTCGGGCACCGGCCAGGCTGCCACCCATGCTCACTGTCCCCCCAGATGCCCTGTGGGCTCCACCATGCACGGCCCCACCCCAACACCTGTGGACGCCCTTGGACAGTTCCATCCTCCGCTGTGGGGGGGAAGGTCTGAAGAAGAGAATTTTCTGCAACTTTTCTGCTGTAAAGGGGGGCACGTGGCTCCCCCCGTGGGGGGTGAGGAGTGGAAGGGAATCTTGGTTCTTAACCCGCCCACGTTCTGTGGCCGGAAACTGGTGCGTCTGGTCACTAGGGCTCCACAGTTGGAACTCTGGGACCGGTCCTCCTGGCTAAGGCGGGGTCTTCCTGCTGGGGCAGTGTCTTCAGGGACACACGTCACGTGAATACTTGCATACTTAGCTCCTTGTGCATCTGATTTGCCTCAGGAACAAGGGCTCCCCACCCATCCGCAAGCATTTTGGGTGTGTGGGGGCAGACGTGTAGGGGGCGCTCCAGGGGTCAGCCCACCACGGACGCCGTGTGAATGAGGACACCTTCCGGCGTATGGGGAGAACCGAGTCCTCAGAGGGAATCGTGAATGCGGAATCGTGAACCTTGTCGAGGCTCCTGGGCCCGTGCTCACAGGGACACGGACAGGCGCTCGCTTGTCGGTGGATCTCGGCTCCCAGCCCTGACGTTCTGAGCTCACGGGTCTTGTTCGGTCATGACTGGGAGAGGAGGACGCCCCCTGAGCCGTTGTCCCAGCCCGCGCTGGGCTGGCGAGTCCAGCAGCGTTCACGGAGAAGAGGAGCGGAACTGGGACCTCGGCATTGTGAGCCATGAGGTGCAGGAGGGGAAGACGCCTTCCTGCCTGGGTTTGTCGCCATGACCTGGGCCCAGCGCCATGCGGCAATGTCACCGGTGCTGTCCTGGCCTTCAGATAACCTGTTATCTTGGGTGACTCTGGACTTGTTGAGATTTAAAATCCGGAGTTAACATAAGAGGAATAAGCGTGAATTTAAAAGGCAGAAAGGATCGATTCGGCCGAGCCCTCTACATCTGCTCTCGTAAGCAAACACGTTGATACCAGAAGTTAAAATGTCATAGCTGAGCACGGTAGAGGGGAAGCCCCAAAGCCCCGGGCTTGAAGTCTGGTGCCGGCCTCTCCCTCCACCTGCCAGCCTCACCTGTGGGCCTGCCCCATCATCTTGAATGAATTTGCCAGAAACCAAGGAAAATGTTTCCTTTGAATTTTTCCCTCTACATTCCTTTTTCCCCTTTGGAAAGAAGACTGCTTTTTAACTTTAAGATCTTATAGATGGAACATGTGACTAAAGTAAGTCGATGAATTAGAGACCTGGGTCAGCCCCTTTCCTAGGAGTGCTGATGAAGTCGGGGCCAGCTGCGGCATCCCCTGTGCCCCTAGGTGCCAGGTGCTCAGGGCTCTTCCTGTGGGGGGCAGGTGTGTCCTCGTGCTTTCACAGCCTAAGCACCAGTCTTCTGTCTTTGTAGCAATGAGCTGAGCATGAAGACAGATTCCCGCCTCAACTTGCTGGATGACGGGACCTTGATGATCCAAAACACGCAGGAGACGGACCAGGGGATTTACCAGTGCATGGCCAAAAACGTGGCTGGGCAGGTGAAGACACAGGAGGTCACCCTCAGGTACTTTGGGTCTCCAGGTACGTGCAGACGACGGCCCTCGCTCCCCGTGCCCAGCTGGGTAGGGATGCGGGTGGGATGCAGGTGGGACGTGGCTGGTGCTCTAGTCTACAGCCAAGTGCCCTCGGCCACAGCCTTGCAAGCATGGTCCGCGGTGAGCCCCAACCTTTGCTCTGCTTTTTGAAAGAACTCAGACTGGCATTCGTAAAGGAGTCCGTTTGTGTTTGTTGCCGTGAGCGGTAGGTTCTGATTTCCAAGTTCCGCGTCTTACTTGGGATCATTTATCCAGCCTTTTCTGAGTTCCAAGCCTTCGTTGGAATAATTATTGTCCTTCCTCCATTTCCTGCTTCTAGTCTGGAAGTCGTACGGCGTCCGCTGTGTCAGTGGTTGGCCTACAGCGTCTTACACGTGTTCTTAGGTTGTCAGAGTCAACATTCCTACCTACCGCTGTCTCCAAAACAGGCTGAGTTCTGTTTTTCAGTGTATGAAACTCTCTGTTTGCGCCTGGCGGTAGCGTCTTTCCCACTCCTGAGTCCTGTCATGTCTTTCTGCGCCTCTGTTGTTCCAGTGGCCCTGAGTCCTTTCTGCCCAGTGGAGCGGGAGTCAGGATCCCCACGCGGGGACCAGCTTTCAGCTGACAGAGCCTGGAGTGAGATTCGCTTCCCTGTCCCACTGGTTTTGGCTCTCTGCCACTGAGGGGCAGCTCATGGGGCAGCCAGACACGGAGCCTGCTGTGTGACATCGTGTTGGGCTGGCCTCGCCGTTGCCTGCCCTCATGAGGCCACTTCTCACGTGACAGCTTGAGCACGTGCCCTCCCGGTGGGCTTCGACCTTGGGGTTCTTGTCCCTACAAATGGCAGTGCGCTCTAGCTTGCCGTGTTCCAGAAATGCTAGTATTGGGATCATTTCTGCGTTTCCTGTCCTCTGCTGTTCTTAGATATGTGGGTAATGGAGCTTCAGTGCTAACCAACATGAAAGACGCAGAGCAGTGTCTTCCCTCCTTCTTTCCTCACCCCTTAAGTTCCTACCTCCATCCCCACTCCCTGAGATTACAGCCAGCGCCTCTTTCTTCATCCCCGCCTTATGGTCTTCCATACGTGACGGCTTCTTTTATGCTTTCCTCTTCAGTGCCGCGTGGGATTCGTTACCTGGTGGAACGTGATCTGTTTAACTGGCTCCTTAGCAGGAATACCTCCGGGTTTTTCCTCCAAGTCTTTGCTATTATAGGTCCCTTTATCCAAAACCTTTTGGGCTGGCTATCGTTTGGAAATCAGAAATCTGGGAAATTTCAGCAGGGCCATCTGGTGCATGGCCTGCTGAGCCGGCTCGCGCTGCCGCGGGGTCCCGGGTCCCACCCTGTAATCAGTGTCCCACAGTGAACTGTGAATAGTCAGCACGTGGGATCAGTGAAGACCGTGAACGCCTCATGCCAGATTGATAGGGTTTTACAAAGAAGTGATGGAGAAGTATTTTATTTTTGGAGCATTTCTGGATTCCAGAACTGGGGAGAAGGGTGTTGGCCTGAATACACATCACAGGAATGTTTTAAAAACATCCCTGTTTGGGTACATACATTGCTTTCCATGTTTGTAAGCTCCTAGCAGAATGGCTTCTGGGCGAAAGGGTGCAGGGACCACGGCGGTCCTGATGTGCGTGGCCGCGCTGGCCTGCAGGGGGGACGACCTAGGCCGTGGACACCACCAGCAAGTGAGATCTATTCTGCCCAGACTCCCTCACAAGACTCATTACTAAGGGCGTGGATTTTCCCTCTGGATTCAGAGCTGAAAAGTACTATCTTGGTGTAGCTTTAATTTGTATTTTTGTTTTTGTGAGGGAAATTGGTTATTTTTATATGTTCTAAATACAGTTTAAAAGCAGTGTTTCACCCAAGGAAGAACCCCTAGCCGGTCTGACCAGACTGACCTGATGTACTTGGAATCGCAGAAGCGGGGGTTCTCCCTGGGGCGCTGTCCACCCCGACCCGGGGCACGCTTACCCTCGCTGCCTGCACGTTCCCTTGCACGGGAAAGGAGGCGAGAGCGCGCTCTGATTCAATCGTGTTTGCTTTACTTATTTTAAGGGCTTCAGATGGAAGGAAGATAGAGAAACTCCAGCAAGACGCCGTCGGTAACCTGGATGAAATTAATGCAGAACTTGTGTTTCGTTGTGACAGCTCGACCCGCTTTTGTAATCCAGCCACAGAACACGGAGGTGCTGGTCGGGGAGAGTGTCACGCTGGAGTGCAGCGCCACGGGCCACCCCCCGCCGCGGATCACCTGGACCAGAGGGGACCGCACGCCCCTGCCCGAGGACCCTCGCGTGAGCATCACCCCGTCTGGCGGCCTCTACATCCAGAACGTCCTGCAGGGCGACAGCGGAGAGTACACGTGCTTCGCGTCCAACAGTGTGGAGAGCATCCACGCCACGGCCCTGATCATTGTCCAGGGTGGGTCAGGGCGCCCGTCCTTGCGCACGCCCAGACCCTCGCCCGCAGCCCTCCCGGCAGAGACCCCGCCCTGCCCGCCGTCCCCACCCTGCGCCGGCGACGTGCTCCCCACACCTCATGGCTGGTGTAGGCCTTGGTGATGCAGGTGTAATGGTCGCTCCAGGAGGCTCCATAGTTTTGGGGCCTTATTTCTGGCTGTGTTACCTGTGGCACCAGGGCGCCCGGCGAGTGAACGCTGTCGGCGGACATGGGTGTGCGTGCATGTGTGCGCGCTCCATCAGAGAGTCTGGCCCTTGTCTCACGGTTCCCGAGCATCAGCTTCTGGACCCAGGATGCTGAGAGTGCTTACAGTGTTAAGACCCCAGCCCTGTGTTTCCACACGTCCCAACTGACTTGATCGTTTCTTAGTTTAGAAATAAATTGCAAAGTGGGGCATTTGTGTGGAAGCTCTCAGAGAAAGTGCAGACTACGGAGAAGTCAGTGTTTTCCCTCCCCCTCTGCCCTCCCCGACCCCTCCCGCCTGCAGGGGAGCTGCCTCAAGAGTGGTCTGTGGTGGGTCCGTCCTGCTGTCTCCTCCTTTGCCCGTGTGACCACGCAGGCCTGCAGTCTGGTCGTTCCTTTCATGCGTATGGAGTCGATCTGGGTTTGGGGCTGTGTGACTGTTGGCCTAGCGGCCACGAAGCAGCCCCCATCCCCACGCCGCTGTGTTATGTGACACTTAACCACTTCCAGGTGCTAACTGGGTCCGACAGCCAGAGGGACCTGGGGTTCACCTCACCGCCGCAGGCGGAAGCAGGGCGCTGCCGCCCCCTCCCAGCAGTGCAGCCCCCGGCCGTGTGGAGTTACAGAGGCGCCGGCAGGATGCCAGGAATGCCTCCGTTTGACGCTCTTTCTGCTGTCATGGCCTTCCATGCCCGGCGTCCCTGCTTGCAGGCCCTCCCCCTGTGGCACAGCCGGTGGCGCGGCCCGTCTTCTCAGGGCAACGGCACCTACAGGGCGCACTAACGCGACGCTAGCTTGCAGCATCTTTACCCCAAACTGTCTTTGAAATTTTGTTTCCAATGTTTTTCCTTCCGGAAGCTCTTCCCCAATTCACCGTGACCCCTGCAGACAGAGCTGTTATCGAGGGTCAGACAGTCGATTTCCAGTGTGAGGCCAAGGGCTACCCACAGCCGGTCATCGCGTGGACGAAAGGAGGTGAGAGCTGGGATGCACTCCACACTGGGCCTCTGCCCAGGCCCCAGCCCACGTGAGCCAGGGGTGGGGACGGTCGTGTCTGCGTGTTCTGGCTGCAGGCCTCGCCCACGGCTATGGTGCAGGACACCCGGAGAAGTGCAGGCAGCCTTCTGCTGTCTGGCTCCCTCTCCTCCCAGGTGGTCCCTGTGTCTTGCCTTTAATGCACCTTTAATTAGCATCTTGATGAAATTTCATAGCAGGTAGGATAGAATATTCTGGAAACTGTCACAGCATATGTTTGATGCTCAGTGTCACTTTATTTTGTGGGTGTCATGCCGTCTCCATCCATGGTCAGACGGCTGATCACACTGATTCTTTGGGGGCGACCCCCCCGTCCTGCTCCAGCTGGTGAGCTGGTCAGATGACTTGATGAAGACAGACTTACCCCAGGACACTGGCGGCCTGGCTGGGGGGGGTCTGGGGGGTTAACCTCAGGGCTCTGTCCTGGAATTGACCTTGAGGACCTGCCGAGGGGCCCTGCCTTGAGCCAGAGGGCAGCTCCCTGCCTCTGTCCCCTGAGGAGCGAACGCCCTGGGTGTGCGGGTGCGTGACCACCTAGCACCTGGACCTCCGCGTCCCCCCGGGCTAGCGCCTCACTGGGGTGTCCTGTGCTTTTGGGCCGCTCCAGCCCCTGACCCCTCCCCAGTGGACCCTGTGTCCTGGCTCCTGCCTCTCTCTCTCTCTCTCTCCTGCTCCCCGCACTTCTGGGGAGTTTCTCAGAGGCGGGGCGGCTCTGTCTGTCCCTGAGCTGGCCGCACCGGGCTTGTGCGGAAAGTCACTTGGGAGGTGCTGAGCTGCCGGCCCTGACTCGGGCAGAGGCCGGTCTGTCCCAGTGTTCCGTTGCTGCGAGAAAGTTCTGCTCGACCCAGCCTTCCCGAGTCCTGCCTCTGACTCCGTCACACGGTGGCCGAGTGGCTGACCACGTGTCCGTGCCTTTCAGGAAGCCAGCTGTCTGTGGACAGGCGGCACCTCGTGCTCTCGTCAGGAACGCTCCGGATCTCAGCTGTCGCGCTGCACGACCAGGGCCAGTACGAGTGCCAGGCCGTCAACATCATCGGCTCCCAGAGGGCCGTGGCCCACCTGACCGTGCAGCCCAGAGGTATGCAGCGCCGGTGCCTCCCGGCGGACGGACTGCTTCGTGCAGACCTGCCTCCGGGACAGGCGGGCCGTGCGCAGCCCGAGCTCAGCGCTCTGGACAGGAGCTGGTGAGGGCTTGTGGTCTGCTCTTGAGAAACGGCCCCTCATGGGGAGGGCGGGCCACCGGCAGACCATCCCCCCTTCTCTCCAGCCCCCCTGCTCTGTGCAGACAGAGCTCTGTGATGCCGGCCAAGAGTGCCCCGGCCTGCCATGGCTGAGGACACGGGGCCTGTGCTCCCAGGAAGCTTTTCGGATGAATGACAAGTGTCCCGGGTTCCCCACCTTTGTCAGCTGGGTGTCCTTGCCTTGCAGTCACGCCGGTGTTCGCCAGCATCCCAAGCGACATGACGGTGGAGGTGGGCACCAACGTGCAGCTCCCCTGCAGCTCCCAGGGGGAGCCCGAGCCCGTCATCACCTGGAACAAGGTACCACAGGCAGGCACACGGGCGTGGCAGCCGCCCCCAGCTCGTGGCTTCTCCGCACCGTCCGTAGCCCGAGCTAAACCACGCTGTGGGCCCCTTACTAACAAAACCAGGCAGAAGCAAACCCGACGTTCTCCTTTTCACGTTCTTCTCAGTGACAATAGCAAAGAGAACCTTGCGGTTAGATCCACGGCCCCGTCATCAGTGGAGGTTTTTTGTTGTTACTCCATTTTTCTGTGTTGCTTTTGTGAGGCCCAACACAAAATTGCATTCCGGTGTTTAGCCATTATGAACGAGGGTTTCGAAAGGACAGGTCCCTGGAGGACAGGGTGACCACGGGCAGGGGGCCCCCACAGGTGGGTTTGAGTTCTGGGGGCCACCCCGTCCCTCACCCACGTCCCAGAACTACTTGCCAGCCCTCAGCTGCCCTCTGCCGGGACCACGCATGGCCATCTCGCGGTCCTTGTGGGCTTATTCTCGCCCTTTCTCGGCCGGGCCCATCCACTGCCCTTCTCGGGTGTCCTGTCTCCCAGAAGACCTTGCCCAGGGCCCTCCTCGTCACTGGGTGCCCATGCGCTGTGCCTTCCCCACCGTCGTGTGCGCCCCACGGGGGTTTCCTTTTGTGCACCCCCAGCCCCCGATCCTGGAGAATCCAGGAGACTCTGTCTCTGTCTTAATCTTTTGTGGATCTTTCAAAGGAGTTTAAGAAACGTTTCTCTCAGTAAATTGGACTAAATCGCCTTTTCTCTCCAGTTTTGGATTCCTCTGAGCATAGCCTCTCGCCATGCCCATCGGTGAGGTCCTGGCAGCAGTCCCTCCACCCCATGTAAAACCACTTCTTCTTGATCTCAGTCTTAGTATCATTTCTGTTCGCTTTGCTCCAGGATGGGGTTCAGGTGACGGAAAGTGGGAAATTTCACATTAGCCCCGAGGGGTTCCTGACCATCCATGACGTTGGGACTGCGGACGCAGGCCGCTACGAGTGTGTGGCCCGGAACACTATCGGGCAGGCCTCGGTCAGCATGGTGCTCAGCGTGAGCGGTGAGTCCCTGTGGCCGGTGTGGACTTCCCTGGCGTGGGCTCTCAGGCGGAAGGGGGTGCGCGGCCCGTTGCACTTGCAGACTCAGCGTCTGACTATTGGGACGCAGCGTGTCCCTGGTTGGCGGGGGTGGGGGTGTGGACACGCCAGGGCCCCGGCATCACACACTCTGGCAGCCGCCGCGCCTTGCTGCGGCCCCAAGGCCGCAGGCCGCTGTGGTCACACGCCCTGTGATCAAGGCTCTCCGTGAGCGGGTTTTAGTGGTTGGCATGGCAGTGACCCAAACCCACTCACATTCAAAGGGTGTAATTTACAGTCCCCGTTTGGCAGGAGTGTGGATGCGGCTGTGGCTTTGAACGAGCCGGTGCCCCATTGCTGTGCTTACTCTAGCTCTGGGTGGGGCCACACATCTTCCCGGGATGAGCGTCTTTAATCAGGGTCAGCTCCCTGCCCTGGACCCTGACAGCCGCCCTGGTCCAGCCTCTGCGTTTGCCCCTCACCTGCCTCCCTCACCTGTCCCGTCTGCACACGGCCGCGGTCTTCTGGAAAGGGCCGGTCCTGTGACGTGTCGCCAATGCTCCCTGCGAGCTGTGGTGCCAGGGTGAAACCCGCAGCCTCAGATGTGACCCCCACACATCCCACGCAGTCCCATCCAGCAACCCCTGAGCCACCCTGGGTGGCCCCTTCTGAGTGTCCGCGGCCCTTTACTTGGGTCTGTGCTGCTGCCTTTCCCACAGCTCACCCGCCCGCTTTCTCCACGTTGTGGGCACCCCGGGTGGTAACGCGGTCTGGTGGGTCTGCGCACCCAGCACCCCCGTGCCCGAAGCCTGCAGGTGCTTACCAGGTGCGAACCGTAAGGGAATAACTGGGAGCCTGGTTTGGGGTTTCTTTAGGGAAATATGTATTTTCCCATGATATATTGTGTGTGGAATGAATGTAAAAGTCAATTGATGAATTCTATGATTTTTTGTTTTTTGAATAACATTTTTTCTATCTAAAATATAATGTTACTTTGATGTGAATTAGTTATATATATGAGATTAAAAAATAATCTTCTGTGCATGATCCCACCTCCGTGAAATAACCGCTATTAACATTTTGGTGAATTTCCTTTATTTCTTCTAAGGGTAGGTAAATGTTTTCAATTCATTTTTGTGATCGTTGTTTAGAAAACAACAAATCCAAGTCATGCGTAATAATGAAATAATTGGAGTCATAGAACTGTGTAAAATTATCTGACTCATTTGTCTACCACATGGCATAAAAATATTAGGTTCTAAAAATTAGTACATTTGGGTCCGTTTGAGACACATTGAAGTGGGTGTTGTGCCTGGGGAAAGGCTGTTGGGCCACGTTTCAGGCGTGGGGAGTGGCTCACCGACAGTGGTGAGTGGGCCGGGTTTGCGGAGCACGCAGGGGTGGCTGCACCGGGCTCTGTGCAGGGCTGGGCGTCAGGCGCTGTCGGGGGCCCGAGAGGTGAGTCGGGTGGTGCCTTCTGGCTCAGCGCAGAGATGCTGGTGGCGGACCAGGGTGAGAAAAGACTGGAATAGTGATCGACCATGAGAGTGGGGGTCGGGGGAGGCTGTCGGAGAGACCACCCGAGCAAGCGAATTCTGAGCAGAGCCGCGTGGAATGGCCAGTGTGAAGCCTGAGGTTGGGATGAGCCGAAAGCCCGGAGGCCAGTGGTGGAATCGGGGAGGGCAGGCTGGTCCGGGGCCTTATTGGCCACGCTGTGGCTTGGTTTTTATTCCACGTATGTGGGAAGCCTCCGGATTCTGAGCAGGGGGTCTGTGAGCCGTCTCCTGTCCTCAGCGGTGACACTGGCCATGAGGGACAGTGAGGTGTGGAGGAGGAAGTGAGGACGGTGGTGGCTGCCATCATCACAGCTGGTGATGCCGCTGTAGATCGGACGGGCCAGTCGATGGTGGACGTGGGTGGGGCCTGGCAACATGGGCACCAGTCACCGACATGGTGGACAGAGCAGGGTGGGGGCAGGGCAGGCCAGGCAAGAGGCGTACTAAGAGTTCCGTGTCCACAGGTCGAAAAGCCGTGGGTGATGTTCAGGGAGAGGTCAGGGCTGGTGCTGTGGGTTTGCGAGTATCTAAACCGTGGCGCCCACGAGATCACCCAAGGGCAGCCTTAGGCAGACAGGCGACTGCAGCTACACTGGCCGCTCTCACGGGAGGCATCTGGCGGGGAAGGAGGAAGCAGCCAGACGCCCCAGAAAGGACCAAGGAAGAGTGGGCGTCGGGAACGAAGAGCAGTGATTTGTCAGATCTGGGTGCCTGTCTGTCAGACAAGGACAGAGAATGAGCCTGACCCTGGAAAGGAGTCCTTGTTAGTTATGAGGAATCGGGAAGAGGTATATCCCAGGTAGGAGAAAGCATATCCCAGGTGGGAAAAACTATAAACTGTGCGGGAGGAACTATATCCCAGGCTGGAGGAAGTATATCCCAGTCTGCAGAAAGTATATCCCAGCCTGGAGGAAGTATATCCCAGGCGGGAGGAAGTATATCCCAGGCGGGAGGAAGTATACCCCAGCCTGGAGGACGTATATCCCAGCCTGGAGGAAGTATATCCCAGGTGGGAGGACGTATACCCCAGCCTGGGGGAAGTATATCCCAGCCTGGAGGAAGTATACCCCAGCCTGGAGGAAGTATACCCCAGCCTGGAGGAAGTATACCCCAGCCTGGAGGACGTATACCCCAGCCTGGAGGACGTATACCCCAGCCTGGAGGACGTATACCCCGGCCTGGAGGACGTATACCCCGGCCTGGAGGACGTATACCCCGGCCTGGAGGACGTATACCCCGGCCTGGAGGACGTATACCCCGGCCTGGAGGACGTATACCCCGGCCTGGAGGACGTATACCCCGGCCTGGAGGACGTATACCCCGGCCTGGAGGACGTATACCCCGGCCTGGAGGACGTATACCCCGGCCTGGAGGACGTATACCCCGGCCTGGAGGACGTATACCCCGGCCTGGAGGACGTATACCCCGGCCTGGAGGACGTATACCCCGGCCTGGAGGACGTATACCCCGGCCTGGAGGACGTATACCCCGGCCTGGAGGACGTATACCCCGGCCTGGAGGACGTATACCCCGGCCTGGAGGACGTATACCCCGGCCTGGAGGACGTATACCCCGGCCTGGAGGACGTATACCCCGGCCTGGAGGACGTATACCCCGGCCTGGAGGACGTATACCCCGGCCTGGAGGACGTATACCCCGGCCTGGAGGACGTATACCCCGGCCTGGAGGACGTATACCCCGGCCTGGAGGACGTATACCCCGGCCTGGAGGACGTATACCCCGGCCTGGAGGACGTATACCCCGGCCTGGAGGACGTATACCCCGGCCTGGAGGACGTATACCCCGGCCTGGAGGACGTATACCCCGGCCTGGAGGACGTATACCCCGGCCTGGAGGACGTATACCCCGGCCTGGAGGACGTATACCCCGGCCTGGAGGACGTATACCCCGGCCTGGAGGACGTATACCCCGGCCTGGAGGACGTATACCCCGGCCTGGAGGACGTATACCCCGGCCTGGAGGACGTATACCCCGGCCTGGAGGACGTATACCCCGGCCTGGAGGACGTATACCCCGGCCTGGAGGACGTGTACCCAAGACCAAGTGAAAGCAGCGCTGTGTGAAGGTCATTTCATCTGTGCCAGATTCTGTGGAAAGGCTGAGTATGTCGAGGGGAAAACGCACCACTTGCTTCGGAAGCTGCGTGTCTTGCCGAGCTGGGCACCGGCAGCGTCCGGGGACAAGGGTAGAAGGTTGGTGGGTCAGCGTGACTCTGTCAGCAAACTCTGGTATTTAGTGAGAAGAAAGGAGAAGAGGGAAGTATAAGGTGAGGAGCTGGGGCCCCTGGGTGGGTCGGTCGGTGAAGCCGACCCTTTGGCTCAGGTTATGATGTCAGGGTCCTCCCCCGACGCCGGGCTCTGTGCTCAGCGGGGCATCTGCTTCTCCCTCTGCCCCTCCCCCCACACGTGCATTCTCTCTCAATAAATAAAATCATTTTTAAAAAAGGAAGAAAAGAACGTCAGGCACAGCTTGAGAGGGTCGCAAGCTCAGCCGTGTGCGTGGGTGCACACACGTGTGTGTGCGGCTGCGTGTGTTGGTCTGCCCACAGCTGTGACAGGAATCCGTCCAGAGGAGACGGGAAAGGCAGGGAGCAGAGTCTTTGAAGGGAAGAGCGGCTGGAGGCCCAGGAGTCCAGCAGGGTTTGGCTGTTGATGGGAAGAACAGAATCCACTAGGAACCGAACGCCGCCCCGTTCCCGCACGGCCGTGCTTTGCTAGAACTTCCCTGTTTCCCGTTGGAAGTACTTTTCCCGTGTTCTTGTGGGGTGTCATGTGGTTTCAGAAATTAAGGTCTACACTTTGCATACTGCTTGAAAANCCCCGGCCTGGAGGACGTATACCCCGGCCTGGAGGACGTATACCCCGGCCTGGAGGACGTATACCCCGGCCTGGAGGACGTATACCCCGGCCTGGAGGACGTATACCCCGGCCTGGAGGACGTATACCCCGGCCTGGAGGACGTATACCCCGGCCTGGAGGACGTATACCCCGGCCTGGAGGACGTATACCCCGGCCTGGAGGACGTATACCCCGGCCTGGAGGACGTATACCCCGGCCTGGAGGACGTATACCCCGGCCTGGAGGACGTATACCCCGGCCTGGAGGACGTATACCCCGGCCTGGAGGACGTATACCCCGGCCTGGAGGACGTATACCCCGGCCTGGAGGACGTATACCCCGGCCTGGAGGACGTATACCCCGGCCTGGAGGACGTATACCCCGGCCTGGAGGACGTATACCCCGGCCTGGAGGACGTATACCCCGGCCTGGAGGACGTATACCCCGGCCTGGAGGACGTATACCCCGGCCTGGAGGACGTATACCCCGGCCTGGAGGACGTATACCCCGGCCTGGAGGACGTATACCCCGGCCTGGAGGACGTATACCCCGGCCTGGAGGACGTATACCCCGGCCTGGAGGACGTATACCCCGGCCTGGAGGACGTATACCCCGGCCTGGAGGACGTATACCCCGGCCTGGAGGACGTATACCCCGGCCTGGAGGACGTATACCCCGGCCTGGAGGACGTATACCCCGGCCTGGAGGACGTATACCCCGGCCTGGAGGACGTATACCCCGGCCTGGAGGACGTATACCCCGGCCTGGAGGACGTATACCCCGGCCTGGAGGACGTATACCCCGGCCTGGAGGACGTATACCCCGGCCTGGAGGACGTATACCCCGGCCTGGAGGACGTATACCCCGGCCTGGAGGACGTATACCCCGGCCTGGAGGACGTATACCCCGGCCTGGAGGACGTATACCCCGGCCTGGAGGACGTATACCCCGGCCTGGAGGACGTATACCCCGGCCTGGAGGACGTATACCCCGGCCTGGAGGACGTATACCCCGGCCTGGAGGACGTATACCCCGGCCTGGAGGACGTATACCCCGGCCTGGAGGACGTATACCCCGGCCTGGAGGACGTATACCCCGGCCTGGAGGACGTATACCCCGGCCTGGAGGACGTATACCCCGGCCTGGAGGACGTATACCCCGGCCTGGAGGACGTATACCCCGGCCTGGAGGACGTATACCCCGGCCTGGAGGACGTATACCCCGGCCTGGAGGACGTATACCCCGGCCTGGAGGACGTATACCCCGGCCTGGAGGACGTATACCCCGGCCTGGAGGACGTATACCCCGGCCTGGAGGACGTATACCCCGGCCTGGAGGACGTATACCCCGGCCTGGAGGACGTATACCCCGGCCTGGAGGACGTATACCCCGGCCTGGAGGACGTATACCCCGGCCTGGAGGACGTATACCCCGGCCTGGAGGACGTATACCCCGGCCTGGAGGACGTATACCCCGGCCTGGAGGACGTATACCCCGGCCTGGAGGACGTATACCCCGGCCTGGAGGACGTATACCCCGGCCTGGAGGACGTATACCCCGGCCTGGAGGACGTATACCCCGGCCTGGAGGACGTATACCCCGGCCTGGAGGACGTATACCCCGGCCTGGAGGACGTATACCCCGGCCTGGAGGACGTATACCCCGGCCTGGAGGACGTATACCCCGGCCTGGAGGACGTATACCCCGGCCTGGAGGACGTATACCCCGGCCTGGAGGACGTATACCCCGGCCTGGAGGACGTATACCCCGGCCTGGAGGACGTATACCCCGGCCTGGAGGACGTATACCCCGGCCTGGAGGACGTATACCCCGGCCTGGAGGACGTATACCCCGGCCTGGAGGACGTATACCCCGGCCTGGAGGACGTATACCCCGGCCTGGAGGACGTATACCCCGGCCTGGAGGACGTATACCCCGGCCTGGAGGACGTATACCCCGGCCTGGAGGACGTATACCCCGGCCTGGAGGACGTATACCCCGGCCTGGAGGACGTATACCCCGGCCTGGAGGACGTATACCCCGGCCTGGAGGACGTATACCCCGGCCTGGAGGACGTATACCCCGGCCTGGAGGACGTATACCCCGGCCTGGAGGACGTATACCCCGGCCTGGAGGACGTATACCCCGGCCTGGAGGACGTATACCCCGGCCTGGAGGACGTATACCCCGGCCTGGAGGACGTATACCCCGGCCTGGAGGACGTATACCCCGGCCTGGAGGACGTATACCCCGGCCTGGAGGACGTATACCCCGGCCTGGAGGACGTATACCCCGGCCTGGAGGACGTATACCCCGGCCTGGAGGACGTATACCCCGGCCTGGAGGACGTATACCCCGGCCTGGAGGACGTATACCCCGGCCTGGAGGACGTATACCCCGGCCTGGAGGACGTATACCCCGGCCTGGAGGACGTATACCCCGGCCTGGAGGACGTATACCCCGGCCTGGAGGACGTATACCCCGGCCTGGAGGACGTATACCCCGGCCTGGAGGACGTATACCCCGGCCTGGAGGACGTATACCCCGGCCTGGAGGACGTATACCCCGGCCTGGAGGACGTATACCCCGGCCTGGAGGACGTATACCCCGGCCTGGAGGACGTATACCCCGGCCTGGAGGACGTATACCCCGGCCTGGAGGACGTATACCCCGGCCTGGAGGACGTATACCCCGGCCTGGAGGACGTATACCCCGGCCTGGAGGACGTATACCCCGGCCTGGAGGACGTATACCCCGGCCTGGAGGACGTATACCCCGGCCTGGAGGACGTATACCCCGGCCTGGAGGACGTATACCCCGGCCTGGAGGACGTATACCCCGGCCTGGAGGACGTATACCCCGGCCTGGAGGACGTATACCCCGGCCTGGAGGACGTATACCCCGGCCTGGAGGACGTATACCCCGGCCTGGAGGACGTATACCCCGGCCTGGAGGACGTATACCCCGGCCTGGAGGACGTATACCCCGGCCTGGAGGACGTATACCCCGGCCTGGAGGACGTATACCCCGGCCTGGAGGACGTATACCCCGGCCTGGAGGACGTATACCCCGGCCTGGAGGACGTATACCCCGGCCTGGAGGACGTATACCCCGGCCTGGAGGACGTATACCCCGGCCTGGAGGACGTATACCCCGGCCTGGAGGACGTATACCCCGGCCTGGAGGACGTATACCCCGGCCTGGAGGACGTATACCCCGGCCTGGAGGACGTATACCCCGGCCTGGAGGACGTATACCCCGGCCTGGAGGACGTATACCCCGGCCTGGAGGACGTATACCCCGGCCTGGAGGACGTATACCCCGGCCTGGAGGACGTATACCCCGGCCTGGAGGACGTATACCCCGGCCTGGAGGACGTATACCCCGGCCTGGAGGACGTGTACCCAAGACCAAGTGAAAGCAGCGTTGTGTGAAGGTCATTTCATCTGTGCCAGATTCTGTGGAAAGGCTGAGTATGTCGAGGGGAAAACGCACCACTTGCTTCGGAAGCTGCGTGTCTTGCCGAGCTGGGCACCGGCAGCGTCCGGGGACAAGGGTAGAAGGTTGGTGGGTCAGCGTGACTCTGTCAGCAAACTCTGGTATTTAGTGAGAAGAAAGGAGAAGAGGGAAGTATAAGGTGAGGAGCTGGGGCCCCTGGGTGGGTCGGTCGGTGAAGCCGACCCTTTGGCTCAGGTTATGATGTCAGGGTCCTGGGATGTCAGGGTCCTCCCCCGACGCCGGGCTCTGTGCTCAGCGGGGCATCTGCTTCTCCCTCTGCCCCTCCCCCCACACGTGCATTCTCTCTCAATAAATAAAATCATTTTTAAAAAAGGAAGAAAAGAACGTCAGGCACAGCTTGAGAGGGTCGCAAGCTCAGCCGTGTGCGTGGGTGCACACACGTGTGTGTGCGGCTGCGTGTGTTGGTCTGCCCACAGCTGTGACAGGAATCCGTCCAGAGGAGACGGGAAAGGCAGGGAGCAGAGTCTTTGAAGGGAAGAGCGGCTGGAGGCCCAGGAGTCCAGCAGGGTTTGGCTGTTGATGGGAAGAACAGAATCCACTAGGAACCGAACGCCGCCCCGTTCCCGCACGGCCGTGCTTTGCTAGAACTTCCCTGTTTCCCGTTGGAAGTACTTTTCCCGTGTTCTTGTGGGGTGTCATGTGATTTCAGAAATTAAGGTCTACACTTTGCATACTGCTTGAAAATGGCTTCTGGTGTCATTGAAGCTTCAGTGTGAGAGAACACCTGGGGGAAGCGTGCCTTACGTCTGAACGATGTCGCGTCCAGACGCCATCGCATGAGTAACGTAGCGAGGCCTTTTCTTGGTCACGAATGACTTCATGTTTTCCCAGTTCCTGACGTCAGTCGAAATGGGGACCCGTTTGTGGCCACGTCGATCGTCGAAGCGATTGCGACCGTGGACAGAGCCATCAACTCGACACGCACACACCTGTTCGACAGGTATCGTGGGGGCGGAGGCAGGTGTAGACCTCCGCTGGCTGGGGTAGAAAAGAGCTGTGACCTGTTTCACCCGAGGGAAAACCTTTGAATTTAAAAGTCATAATCGATTTTGGCTTCAAGTTTTGTGGGGTTCAGATAACAAAAAGATACATCCTTTCTCGATAGAAGTGGAACTAGGATTCACAAATGAGACATTTTTAGAAAATCTCAACTCATTCCATTGGCTTGTTAATGCGTGATTCGTTCGCATAGCTAATTCCAAAGTGTTTTATTCTGCGTGTTGTAACTAGAACAGATTATCTGTGTTTCCTCTATTGACTTAATTATTTGTTTTTAGTGTCTTTGTTTTTGTTTGTGTTTGATGCCTTCCACTTGGGACGAGTAAGGTACGATCCATCACGTCTCTAGAAAAGGAGCTACAGAAATATTAGTGGCAGTAGTTACATTCTTGGACGTGAGTGATTTTTGTCTTCCTGAGGTGGTTCTGTTCTTCCCTGTCTGCTTTCAACCCGACAGCCGTCCCCGTTCTCCCAACGACCTGCTGGCCTTGTTCCGGTACCCGCGGGACCCCTACACCGTGGAGCAGGCGCGCGCAGGAGAGATATTTGAGCGGACCTTGCAGCTGATACAGGAGCACGTGCAGCACGGCCTGATGGTCGACCTCAACGGAACAAGTCAGTGCCCCCCAACCCGAGGGCTGGGCGTTAGCCTCACGGCTCTGGGGCCTTCCTGGGAGCCGTTCCCGCATCCCCGTGTCTGCGTGAGGACAGGGTTTGGGCTGCCTGGGACCCGCAGCGGCTGCCTCAGGTCCCCTGCAAAGCCACACGCAGCTGGACGTGCACTGCCCTGATCGCCGGGCCGGGCCGGTCGGGCTCCTGTGACCTGGCGGGCCAGCCGCTAACCACTGAGGCTGTGCGCCTGGGACACAGTGTCGCGGGTTGTCAGGAAGGAGGCTCCTGGTGCCTGGGCGTTTGTGAGGGGGCGGCCGCGGCCGCCTGGGTGCTCTGTGGACGGCGGGAGCCTGACCCCCTCCCATGGGCTGGGCCGTGCTGAGCAGCTGGGAGCAGCGCTCGCAGATGCTAAAGGGCCGGGGTCTCTAGTGTGTGAAAGCATCCCGTCAAGCTTTCCGTGAGCGCCTGTGCCCTGTCCGCTCACGGGGGTCATGCTCCGAGGCGCCCAGGGTTTTCCGAGTCGTCTTCAGGGACCCATCTTGCCCATCAGGACAGAAATGTCGCTCAGGGACTGTGTGTTGCTAGATCCGAGCGTGCGGCGTGAGGACGTGGGAACGGGGCCCTCTCTGCTTCTTGGGAGGAGAGGAGGTGCCTGAGCCAGTCCTCAGTCCTGCCCCAGCTTGGTTCGGGCTCAGCTTCCCGGTGCTGGCGTGTAGACGTGCACACCGTGGTGCCTCCTCCTCCTGGAGGCACGGGCCTTGGGTGGGGGTCGGGGGCCGTCGAGGACGATTCCACTGATTCACGGATGGGCCAGCCTGGCCTCGCGGGTGCTCCCTGGGGAGAAATGTGGGGGCCGCGCCTTCTCTCCACTTGCCTGTGTTATGCACTTTCTACCCCTTGGCCCAGGGATGGGGACAGGGACACGTGGGACATGTGGCCCTGACCCCGTGGCGCCTCCCCATGCTCCCCGCCATCGGTCGTAAAGGACCACGCCCTGCCACGTGTGGAGGGTGCGTGGGGTTGCACGGTGCTCCTTCTTCCTGCTGTGGCCTCCCTTCCTTCGTTGGGTTCATCGTTCACGTGTTAAATGTGGCCGTGGCAGCTTCAGCAGGCGGCCCGTAGACCTCATGCAGCCATTTAGAGAAAGAGAGCCCCTCTGCCAACGTCCCTCGGGCGGGACGGTGTGCTTGCCTCCTGTCAACACGTGCTGCTTACAGAACAAGGCAGAACCCGAGACAGAGGAGAAACTAAAATCACTCAGCGCCCCAGCAGCGGTGTGCACGGCTCGGGGTGCGGTTGGGGTATTTGTGGGTGAGTGGGCCGCTGGCACGGCTGGAGGAGGCGGACGCGCTGGAAGGGGTATGAGGGCAGTTATGGGTGCTCGGCCAGAAGGGGCTCCTGGGGCGAGTGGATGGTCTTGGCTTGGTCTGTGTGACATGGGAGCCACAGGGCTTCTTGATCTCCTGGATCAGGTCATCGGGGGGCCCTGACACAAAGGGGGAAGGGCAGTGCAGAAAACCAAGCAGGTGTCTGTTAGGGGCACTGAGGGAATGGCAGATATCCCTGAAATGGCCCAGGAGAGTTTGGAGTGGCAGGTATTCGTGGGGTTGCCCAGGAGGGGCCGGGGTGGCAGGTATTCATGGGGTGGCCCAAGAGAGAGGAAAGTGTGGGCACCAGGGTGACCGGTGAGTGGGGTGGATCCAGGCGCCCAGAAGGCAGAGGTGAGACACTCACTTGTGGCTTGAATGTGGAGGGGTCAGGTGATGAGGGGCCAGAAGGCCAGAGGTGACACTTAGTGAAGTGGGGACATTGATGGAGGACCAGGTGAGGGGCTGGGGAGGGGCTGTCTCACCTCCAGAGGCTCCAGGCATGCACAGGAGACGGGGGTCTCCAGGGGCCCCTGGGTCCTGGTCCCACAAACCCTGGTGTCCTAACTCACCGTGGAGGAAAGCATTTGAGCTTCCGCAAACAGTCCTCCTGGCATCTTTCTGTGTCAGGAAGTGGTCTCGTCGGCTCCCTTATTCTCAGGTGCATACTCGCCCTCACGTTTCAGTACCCGCACTGGCAGTTCGTTGGAGATAGTTCTCATTTCTAAAGCAAACCACAGTGGACGAGTGTGGTCGGAAGTGGTCAGGGCAGTTTGCAGAATTCCCGGAGAACAGCTCATAATCCAGAACTTACGGATGCGCCGCAGTGACCGGCCCACCCGGTTTTGTAGGAAGGCGAGATTGGCCGCATCGCATCAGTGATGTTTGGGCAGCTCTCAAAGTACCCTGAGCACGTCTGAGCTCACCAGGCGGCCTGTCGTGTCCAGCCTGGGCTGGGGGCTGGCGCCGGCCGCCGCATGAAGAGAGGGACAGGGCGGGAGGACGCCTCCCCACTGGGCTTGTCCGAGAGCCCCTGGCCACTGGGGGTTCTAGGACTTGCGAGCTCACTGTGAACAGAGCCAGACATCCCCGTCTCCCTTCCCCCCATCCGGAGGGGCTGCTGCCGGAGTTCTCAGGTCTAATCGAACCCTCTCGCACAGTCTGCCAGTGCCCACTTCTGATTGTGACACCTCCCCACCTCCAGCTCCCTCGGGGGTCGCTCAGACGCCGCCCCCACAAATCGGGACCGGCTCGCTTCCTTTAAACCTCCGCAGAGTCCATCCTGATTGGCTCTGAGCAGGGAAATAAGTAGTGGTGAGAGGGGCGTGAGGGTGCGTGTGTGCACACGTGTGCCTCTGTGTGTGAGCATGTGGGCGCAAGGGTGCGTGTGTGAGCCTGCGTGCCCCTGCGTGTGAGCATGTGGGTGCGAGCGTGTGTGTCTGCACATGTGTGCCCCTGCGTGTGAGCATGTGGGTGCGAGCGTGTGCCCCTGCGTGTGAGCATGTGGGTGCGAGCGTGTGCCCCTGCGTGTGAGCATGTGGGTGCGAGTGTGTGTCTGCACATGTGTGCCCCTGCGTGTGAGCATGTGGGTGCGAGCGTGTGCCCCTGTGTGTGAGCATGTGGGTGCGAGTGTGTGTGTCTGCACATGTGTGCCCCTACGTGTGAGCATGTGGGTGCGAGTGTGTGCCCCTGCGTGTGAGCATGTGGGCGCAAGGGTGCGTGTGTGAGCCTGCGTGCCCCTGCGTGTGAGCATGTGGGTGTGAGCGTGTCTGCACACGCGTGCCCCTGCGTGTGAGCATGTGGGTGCATGGTGCGTGTGTGCACACATGTGCGCCTGCGTGAGTGCGAGGCTCTTCGGGCAGCCCCCAGAGTCGGCCCTGGGGCAGGTGAGGTCCTTCCCAGCTGTTCCTGCCGGGACCCCTTGCCCTTGCTGAGTGGACCCCGGGTTGTTCCCGCCCATCACATACTGGTCCCCTCCCTTGGCTCCCCCCACCGTCCCCCTGCACTGCCCAAAGTCCAGGGAGTAAGCCGCGTCCCCTCTCCCCTGCAGGTTACCACTACAATGACCTCGTGTCTCCCCAGTACCTGAGCGTCATCGCCAACCTGTCGGGCTGCACGGCACACCGGCGCGTGAACAACTGCTCGGACATGTGCTTCCACCAGAAGTACCGCACTCACGACGGCACCTGCAACAACCTGCAGCACCCCATGTGGGGCGCCTCGCTGACCGCCTTCGAGCGCTTGCTGAAAGCCGTGTATGAGAACGGGTTCAACACCCCGCGGGGCATCGACGCCGGCCGGCTGTACCACGGGCACGCGCTCCCCATGCCCCGGCTGGTGTCCACCTCCCTGATCGGCACGGAGACCATCACGCCCGACGCGCAGTTCACCCACATGCTGATGCAGTGGGGCCAGTTCCTGGACCACGACCTGGACTCCACGGTGGTGGCCCTGAGCCAGGCCCGCTTCTCCGACGGCCAGCACTGCAGCTCCGTGTGCAGCAGCGACCCCCCGTGCTTCTCGGTGGCCGTGCCGCCCAACGACCCCCGGGTCCGGAGCGGGGCACGTTGCATGTTCTTCGTGCGCTCCAGCCCCGTGTGCGGCAGCGGCATGACGTCCCTCCTCATGAACTCCGTGTACCCGCGGGAGCAGATCAATCAGCTCACCTCCTACATCGACGCCTCCAACGTCTATGGGAGCACGGAGCACGAGGCGCGTGCCATCCGGGACCTGGCCAGCCACCGGGGGCTTCTGCGCCAGGGCATCGTGCAGCGGTCGGGGAAGCCGCTGCTGCCCTTCGCCGCTGGACCGCCCACGGAGTGCATGCGGGACGAGAACGAGAGCCCCATCCCCTGTTTCCTGGCGGGGGACCACCGCGCCAATGAGCAGCTGGGCCTTACGAGCATGCACACGCTCTGGTTCCGCGAGCACAACCGCGTGGCCACCGAGCTGCTGGCGCTGAACCCACACTGGGACGGCGACACCATCTACCACGAGGCGAGGAAGCTCGTGGGCGCGCAGATGCAGCACATCACCTACCAGCACTGGCTGCCCAAGGTGCTGGGCGAGGTCGGCATGAAGGCGCTGGGCGAGTACCGCGGCTACGACCCGGGCGTCAACGCCGGCATCGTCAACGCCTTCGCCACGGCCGCCTTCAGGTTTGGCCACACGCTGATCAACCCCGTGCTCTACCGGCTGGATGAGAACTTCGAGCCCATCGCGCAGGGACACGTCCCCCTGCACAAAGCCTTCTTCTCTCCCTTCCGCATTGTGAACGAGGGTGGCATCGACCCGCTGCTCAGGGGCCTGTTCGGCGTGGCGGGGAAGATGCGCGTGCCCTCCCAGCTGCTCAACACGGAGCTCACGGAGCGGCTCTTCTCCATGGCGCACACGGTGGCCCTGGACCTGGCCGCCATCAACATCCAGCGTGGCCGGGACCACGGCATCCCGCCCTACCACGAATACCGCGTCTACTGCAACCTGTCGTCTGCCCACACCTTCGAGGACCTCAAGAATGAGATCAAGAACCCCGAGATCCGGGAGAAGCTGAGGCGGTGAGTTGGGCGTCTCCTGTTTGTAAAGGTCAGGAGAGCCGAGAGTCGTGGCCCCAAGCGTGCGCAGCTGTTGTTCTTTATGTTGGAGTGTGTGTGCACCCACGCAGTCCGAGGAGACGAGCCCCAGAGGGTGGAGCCTGCGGAGGGGCCACCTTTGGTGGCCATAGCCACGCGAGTGTCCAGTGTGCCTGTCTGGCGCAGCCTGACGGGGGAGGGGTGGGCCCAGCTGGGGTATAATGGGCTTTGGGGAGAGCTCCTGCGCTCCTATCAGGCAGAGGGCACCCGCGCATGCCCGGTACAACGGGGCAGGAGTTGCCAGCCCCTCCTCTTCGTGTCTGGAGACGACAGCTGGCGGCCTCAGCGATCGTGCGGGCTTCTAAGCAGGTGCGGGGGGCTGCAGTGGCAGGACCGCGAGGGTGTGCCGGGTCCATGGAGACCCCGGGCAGCAGGGAGGTTAGGGGCCTTGATCCAGGAGGATCGGGGCTGCCGTCTGACACCAGCCCTCCCGTGGCCCTCTGTGGCTCCGCGCGGGATGGCCCCTTCGACCTGCAGTTTCTGCACGCTCAGCCCCGGCCTTTCTCTGCGGTCGCTGCTGCCCTTCTCGTGGTGACTTTTATCACGTTCATTATTCCAGTTCCTTTAATGGAAACAGCCGCTCGTTGGAGTGTCTCCGTCATGGTCCCTCTTCGTCCTGGGACCTGTGAATTCAGTGCACAGGTCACTGTGTATTTCGGTTGTGTTCATTCGCATTGGGAGGAATTGTCAGAAAAAGGAAAGCCCCTCCCGAGGACTCAGTCTGCTTGTTCCGGACTGTCCCATCCACCGCGGAGTAAATCACTTACTCTCAGCGCCGGAGGGGAGGCTTTCGCTAGCTGGGAGCCAACGTGCCTCCTGCAGAAAGGTGACATTTTATGCGTGGTGTCAGTCGTGAGCTGAGTCGTGAGCACATCACGTGCTCCTGAGGTCAGCGTGTCGGGCGCTCGCCAGACTCAGCTCCGGGCTGCTGGCGCGTGTGGCTGGTCCTCCCCGGTACAGGGCGGACCTTGTCCCCATGTCGCTTGATTACGATTTATGTGAACGGTCTATTTTCCATGTGCTTAAAGAGTCTCCTTTGCTCCTGTCCACACGGACACAGATTACTTCCCCGTATTTCTCTCCTTCGCCACAGTCCAGGGGCACTAGTGCTTCTGCGAGCGTTGTTTGCGGGTGGAGGGGTGCACGCCTTGTGTGCTGGAGACCCTGTGAAAGACATGGCACCTCATTCACCAAACACCCTGTCGCTCATTCACTTTCCTTTTCGTCCACCGACCAAGCAGGGAAAGGGGACCTGAGGTCGAGGCCATAGGCTCTGGAAACCTCAGGGGCGGAGAGGCCTTCAGAAGACCTTCCTCAGGGCCCGAGGGAGGGGAGGGAGCAGGGCCTGGCCGGAGTCGGGTGCTGCCTGCTGGCTGTGTCCCGTCCTGCACCCGTGTCAACAGTGGGGTCGTGGGAGGCATGCTGGCGGAGCTGGGGCTCCGGGTTCCCGCACCGGCTCCCAGCCCGGCTCCCCAGGAACCATGCCGCACGGCTGTTTCCATGCACGGTCCTGCTGAGGGCGTGGAGTGGGAGGGAGCGCCCAGCCTCCCTTCCCGAGGGACCAGCGCTGCTCAGTAGCTACCCTGTGTCTTCCACGGTTTGTGGGCCTGAGGACCGAGCCGCGGGGCCTCTCAGCCGGCGGTGCGCGCTGAGAACGCCCAGCCAAGCTGCGAGTCCACGTTGAAGGCAAGCGGACGCGTGTGTCTGCAGAGCCGCCTGGGTGGCTGTGACATGGCACTGTCAGCCCTGCCCTGCTGGCGTTTCCCCGGAATCGCGAGAATTCCATGAGCGAGCTCGTTCTGGGGCACGTACACCTTGCTGTCTCAGGCTGGGTATCAGTCCTGCTGAGTAACTAGCTCCTTGCTGCGCACGTCTTTTCAATAAGTAATCGGATTTCAGAGTTAGGACTTTTTTTGAACGTCTGCCTTTAACTATGTGAAGTTTGTTCATTTGTATTTATGAAAAGAACCTGGAGTGGTGTACATTGTACTCTCGTGTGATTATTTCTGAATAGAAAAGGTGTGAGTTTAATTTTCTTCCTATATTAACTTGGTTTTTCTAAACTCATAATAGACGTGCACATGTGTGTTTTATACGTGCGTATATACACAGGAAGTACAGAAAAATTTAAAAATACAATGGATAGATGCTTTAAATAAATAAAAGTGAATTTTCTTTGTTAACTAAAGGTCTAAAAGATGCTAAATAAGAACAGAAAGTGAGGACTTTGTCTCATATTTGCTCTATTTACGATCTACTGCTTTCTTGAGCAGATGTAAGGTTTCACTTGTTTGTTTGGTTTTTGTAGGTTGTACGGATCCCCACTCAACATCGACTTGTTCCCCGCCCTCATGGTGGAAGACCTGGTCCCCGGCAGCCGACTGGGGCCCACGCTCATGTGCCTGCTGAGCACGCAGTTCAAACGCTTGAGAGATGGGGACAGGTAAACACAGGTGCCACGGGACAGGTGAAGGCGGGTGCCACGGGACAGGTGAGGGCAGGTGCCACGGGACAGGTGAGGGCAGGTGCCGCGGGACAGGTGAGGGCGGGTGTCACAGGGGACAGGTGAAGGTGGGTCCGTGAGCAGCTCCCTGGTATGGGGACTTCCCTCCCACTGCGGCCGAGAATTACATGGCCGCCCTGCTCACGGATGCTTTCGTGGCCTTCCACTTAGGATGTGTCTGTTCCTAGGAACAGACAGTTCGCAGGGTTCAACCACTGCGGGAGTTCTGAGAATTGGAACTCCTGGCAACGTCGAAGTTTCAGGTGTGATGCGGTGTCGTTAGTGTTGAGTGTGGTAGGGAAGGGTGGCCCGCGGTGAGTCCGCCGGGGCTGTGAGCCACGCTGTGGTTTCCAGCAGTGGCCTGTGCTGGCTTCTCGGAGCGGCTGAGCCTCTGCCGATGTTAGTCCAGATTTTCTATTTTGTTTCTTGAGTGGGGACGCTGAGTCATGTCCGAGTCCCTCCGTGAGTGATACCCAGTGGACGCGGGCGGTGTCCGTGTTGTCGGCGGAGCTGACTGGGGAACGTTTTAGTTCACCTCCTTGCATCTGCTCTTCTCTCCCTCCGCGGAAGCACAGGTTGTGGTATGAAAACCCGGGGGTGTTCTCCCCGGCGCAGCTGACACAGATCAAGCAGACGTCCCTGGCCAGAATCCTGTGTGACAACGCCGACAACATCACGCGTGTGCAGAGGGACGTGTTCCGTGTGGTGGAGTTCCCCCACGGGTATGGCAGCTGTGACGAAGTCCCCAGGGTGGACCTGCGCGTGTGGCAGGACTGCTGTGAAGGTGCGCGTCTCGGGGTCCTGCCGCGTGTGCGGGGGTGCGCATCCCGGCCTCCCATGTGCCACGGCTCTGGGGGTGGCCGCGCGGGGATGCTCCGATCGTGAGGAGCTGGTCCCGATATGGTGCTGTTGGCTGTGGGAACTCAGTGGCGAGCTCTGCGCACCGGAGGCAGGAGTAAGCGTAATCAGGCAGGCTTCTGCTGTTTCCTTAAAACCTAACGTGTGTCTAATACGAGTGCTTGCGTGTGGGATGAGTGTCGTGTGTCGGCACCTTCAGAGGACACGTGACTGGACTGCCCAGGAAGCGTGGCGCTCACTAGACTCCGTGCGCTGCGTGTCCCAGACACCTGTGATGATGCACGTCGCCCGACTATGTTGTGAAAGGTCACAGCGTGGACCTGCTGTCCGCGCCGAGGCCTGGGGACGCGTGCGGAGGGGCTGGCAGGTCCCTGGTGCCGGGGCGCCCCCTTCACCCCGCAGCACCCTTGCGTTCACAAATCCCACTGTGGCTCACCACGATTTTCATTTCCTGCTCTGAACGTAATTGTGGCTTGATTCAAACTGCAATCAGAGACCAGGCGTCGATGAAGCTGGGGCGTGTTTGGAGCCTCCCGTGGGACTCTGCTGTTCTGCGGCTGGGAAGCGGTTGACCCGCAGGGCCCGACGCCGTGGGGACAGCTCCTCCCACCTCCACGCGGCACGCACGGGAAGCACAGAGCAGATCTGCCTCTCTCCCACCTCCTTTTCCCGGGGGAGTCGTTCTGGTCAGGCTCCCGTCCTCACTGGTAGTTGCTTTTAATCGGCCGTGGTGTCCGTGAGCATCGGAATCTGGCCTGGTAGGTTCGCGCTGCTGCTCCTCGGCCACGTCCGCGTGTGGGTGGCTGCGCTGGTCCGGCTGTCTGTCTGCCTCCGTCTGGCTGTCCTCTCAGGTGAATGTGCAATGCGCGTGTACGGGTGGCTGCCGAGCTCGGGTGTGTGGCACGCGCAGTGTGTAATACAAGGATTTGCACGAAGATGAGCGCGGAGTTTACTGCACGCCCCACGTCCCTAAACATCTACATTCTCACGATTGCATCTAAGGAAAACTTGTTTCTGGGTTTGCTTTTTTTTTTTTTTTTACCTTTTTAAAGAAATATCCTCACTGGTTTGTCAGCTCAACTTGCGTTTCCGTGCGTACAGCAGAGTTTGGTCCTTGCACCTGCAGGAAACTACTGTTTGAAAGCCCTGGGAAAGGCCAGTTCTTCTGGGATACAAAGCTTCATGTCCTGATAGCGCCACCAGGCCCCCCAGCTGCTTAGATGGGGGCTGAGCTGGGTTTTCTGTGGTTTCTCTCGGAAAAGCCAGAGTCCTGGGAGAGACGGGGACTCAGAGCTGGACGTCATTGGGGCCGCTCTCCCCTCGTGCGCCTGCTGAGGCCTTTCTGACCTCCCTTCCCCTGGACGTGTTTCCTCCAGGTCCGAGCTGCCCGGGTTCAAGGGAGCTCCGTAAGCTTTGTCTTGTAGCTCAAAAGTCATGTCTAAAATACAGCAGAAGGAAGAATTAAGGTTTGACAGGACCGACTGTCGGCCGATACTTACTTTCCAGTCCACTTGAGCAGAGCAGCTCGCTTGCGCTCACCACAGGGTCCCATCAGTGCATTTGAAGACCCAGGCGTGAGGCTCACCCACAGGAGAACCCTGAGAAATGACGCCCGGGTGGGCAGTTTCTTTGTCTTTTATCAAAGTTACAAATTACCCCTTTGTGGGGATCGATGGGGCACACACACCCACACGAACACACAAAGGCACACATACGGTTTTGAAGTAATTGTGTTAATTTTAAAATACCACAAAGAATTCCTGTATTTCATCAGATTCATCCATTGTTGAAGTTTTATTCTATTACTGTTCTCTCTTCCCAGGATATGGGTGTCTGTGTACGAGCACACGTGTGCATGCGTGTGTCCGTGTGTGCATGCGTGTGTGCGTGTGTAAGGGGATACACATTTTCTCTAAATAGCCGAGGAAGTTGCAGACAGCATACCGCTCTCCTCCTGAATAGCTCGTGTGTGTGGGCAAGATTGGGGACGTGATCGTGGACGCACACTGTGTCCTTCCCGCAGCGGGGATCTCATGCTGAGCCCCTTGGCCCCCACTTTGCACAGCAGGCGCTGGGCCCGCCTTCTTCTGGACCCGCCGGCGACTCCCGGGGCAGCTTCAGGAGGTGTGCCAGGCGGCTTGTCCCACCACTGGCGACCCGGACGCGGGTTATCCAGCCGGAACGCGAATTCCACATTTGTTCAGTGGGGGCAGGTGTGAGAACGGGAATGTTTCTGGGCGTGGAAGGCAAAGGCCCTTCGTCTTTGAAGTGAGCTCCTACTGCACCCCCAAGGGGCGCGTGGGCTGCGACCCACGAACCCCGCTGGGCTGGAGAGTGCTTTGGCGTCAGCGCGCATGTCTCCTCCCGCACAGTGTGGCCCCGGGGTCTCTGGGGTCTGGTGCATTGATGCGGTGAACCCACGTCAGCGTTGGAATGTCAGGGGTTGGGTCCAGGTTCGGGTGGGAAGCTGAATGCTTAGCTGCTGAATTAAATCCCAGAACGCTTGGAGGGGTTGTCTGTGGGCTCTGCCCTGTGCGCGGGTGTGGGGGGCTTCAGGTCCCTGCCTTTGCTTTACGGCGGCGGTCATGGGCCGCTAGACCGGGCGAAAGGGTGAAGAGGGGGCAGGGGAGGAGACCAGCCGCACAGCTGCCGGTGTCAGCCTGTTCTCCAGTACTTTCTCTTCCTGGGGATTTCCGCCACGGCTATGCACACTCCAGCGTTGGGGAAGGGCCACATGTGGCCTTTGCCACGTTCCCGGCCAGGCCCGTCCTGGGCGGATGGGGCTCGGAGCGAAAGTGGGTGTTTGTGGGATGGTGTAGTCATGGCCGGGCGGGAGGGAGCCGAGGTGGAGCAGGGCCTGGAGGTGGGACGAGGGAGCACGGTGTGTGTGCCCACTGCACCCCGGCCGCAGAGGAAGGTGACGGGGTTGAGAGGACGGGGTGTGGCACGTCCATGGAGCCAGAGGCTGTCCTGCTGTCGGTGGGGAGCCCAGGCGAGGTTGGGGGGCTCCTGGGACAGGAAGATGCAGTCCCGAGGCCGTCTTGCCCGTGGAGGAAGGAGGGACGCGCAGGCGGCCCCTCAGACACTGCCCACTACGAGGCCACAGCTTGCATCATAGACGTGCTGTGAAGGCTCAGTGACGTCGGCAAGGATGTGCTTGATGTCTCTCGAACTAGAGCCTAACACCCCAAACGCTCATTTCAGACTGCAGGACCAGGGGACAGTTCAACATGTTTTCACACCACTTCCGAGGCAGGCGGTCTCTGGGGTTCAGCTACCAGGAGGACGAGCACGCCGGGGAAGTGGGCTCCGGGGGGACACCGAGGTATGGCCGTCTCCAAGACAGGGTCCTGGGTGCTGGGCGGGGGCTTCTGTGGCCACCTATGACGTGCTGAGGTCTGTTGGTGGCTTCTCCTTCTCCCCGAGCAGCATCGGGAAACACAGAAAGCATCCGGGCAATGCCACGGCCCCCTCCCGTGAGCGCCCACAAGTGCCAGGGACAAATGACTTCAAGGACTTCGTTCTGGAAATGCAGAAGACCATCACAGACCTCAGAGAACAGGTAAGCGTCCCTGCACATCCCGCGTCACAGACGGCGTTCTTGCTCCCGAGACCCTGCAGGGGGGAAATCTGCTCCAGCTCCCTGGAGCCGTCTGTCTGGGTGGCTCTTCTCTGGTGGCCTGTCCCTGGCCCGGCCACATGGGGCTGTTCTCCGGTTTCCCAGTGGCTGGGAAGCTCACTGTGGGCTGCAGGTGCCATTGTGGAGGGCACGGGGTCCCCGGAGTGGCCGCAGAGATCATAGGTCTGGAGGGGGCTCAGCATTAAGGTCATGAAGAATTCAGACCTTGGGTCCTGTTCCAAAGCCACTTCCTCAGGAATGTCGGTCTAATCCTTGTCCCCACGGAGGGGCCTGCTGGTCCAGTCCCCCTGGATGTGGGGAAGGGTACCCACCGAGGGTCTCCACAGTGGGCTCTTCTCCGAGGACCTGTCGGGTCTTGCAGAAAATGACTGGTCTGCCCTCCCCGGCCCAGAGAGCTTTCTCCTGTTCGCATGTCTGCGTCGGGTCCTCAGTGAGCTTTATGTACACACGAGTGGAGACTGAGGTCCCAGGTTAAGAATCAGTGTGCGGATCAGACGGTCCTGTTGGCACAGATGCCCGATGCTGTGGAAACCTGGAGACGGCCTGTGAGTGGTGGTCTGGTAGCAGGACCCCATTGCTAGTGTGGGGTCCTCAGTGCTTGGGCCTGGAGGACGTGGGGTCGTCTGTTCCAGCCATGTGCAGAGGTGCTCTGCTGTGACAGGCTCCAGGGGTGTGACATCAGGGGGAGGGGACACCTGGTACTGGGCGGAGGGCAGGGTTTGTGGCACTGACCTCACCTGCAGCCAGAGAGACACAGCCAGGCTGTGACAGGCACAGGGCGTCCCGGGGGCTCAGCCAGGCAGGCAGGTGCTGTGAGTCCTAGAGATGGTCACTCCGGGCTGGCCAGCTGGACCAGTGACCGACCACGCAGTGTGCACAGGTGAGGGGCACGCAGAAGGGAGAGGTCGCACTCTGCAGATGGCTCAGTGTGAGCAGAGGCTGGAGGGAGGACAGGTTGGCCCTGAGGCCAGTCGGCTGCCCCGTTTCCGCCAGTGCCCCCCGAGCCCGCCAGCCTCCGAGTCCACCAGCCTCTGAGCCCACCAGCTCCCAGAGCCCGCGAGTGCCCCCCGAGCCCGCCAGCCTCTGAGCCCACCAGCTCCCAGAGCCCGCCAGTGCCCCCTGAGCTCGCCAGCCTCCGAGCCCGCCAGCCCCCAGAGCCCGCCAGCACCTGGGACTCGTCTGTGGCTTCTTCCACCTGCAGGACGAAATAACACTGGTGCACGTGCCCTTCCCTCCAGGGCCCCCACATCTCAGGGCAAGGCAGCTGGTGGAGCACCTGCTGTGACTGCCGCCCGGGAGCTGCTGGGAAGTTGGCGGGCGTCTCTTAATGTGCATGGCTGGGCCTGGTTCACGCAGCAATGGTTGTACCCTAATCGCCGCCCAGGGAGACGGCGAGGTTTGTCTTCGCATCTTCCAGCTTTATGCTGAAATTTGGTTAGCAGCCACTGAGGAGAGACCCCCCCCTTTCCCCAGCAGCCCTGCCCAGCCCGTGGCTGCCGCTCCTGTGGCCGCAGGGACCCTCCTTGCCCTCATGATTTGGAAGACAGTTCTGAGGTCTGGGGACGTCAGGATCAGTGATGCTAACGAGAGCCTGCGTGTAAGAGGCGCTGCCTTCAGAGCTGCACCTGAGACCTGAAGGCGCCCGTGCCCTGGGCTGCTGCTCAGGTCGCCGTGCAGCGGGTGGGGCAGATGCCGAATGCGCAGGGCGAGGTGACCCGGACCACGAACACCATGTGGTCCTGTGCAGCTTGGAGGCCGTGCGGTGATCGGCGCAGTGTCACACGGAGTAGATGGAGGACGTTTAACCGCCAGGAGCACGCGGGAGGTCCGCGTGTTAATCCGTTCTTGGCGCTCCGTCCTTGATGGGAACAGATGCCCCACCTGCAGACACTTGGTTAGGCGGTTGCACCTGATTGTTTCCGTTCTCCTTCGTGGGGGTCGGGACTGAAGCCCCACCGGAGGACTCATAGATGAGGTGGGGGTTTTGCGGGGCTGCCGGACCCTCCACGGTGCAGAGACAAGCACGTCCGGCCACCGTCAGCGTCGGCAGCCAGCAGCAGGGACGGGGGAGGGGCGCCCCTGGGAGGTCCGCGGCTGGGGTTGGTGGCCCGTCACGGCCGCCCACGTTCGGGAGTCTCCGTGCAGGACGTTCTCGTCTGGGTGGTTCCTGCTTACGGTCCCGTGGGAGCCTGTCCTCCGGTCCCCTCTGGGCTCTTCTTTCCCTGCAGCAGCCATATGCTGCAGCCTGTGTCCCCCGTGACGCCGGGGTGCAGTGCTCCCACCGGGCTGTCCTGGAGGTTTCTGCAGCGTCCCTGACGAGCCGGAGGCACAGGTGCGCCCAGAGCTGACACCTTCGCCTCCCGTGAGCAGGCACATTCTGCTTTGCTGCAGATAAAGAGGCTGGAGTCCCGGCTCAGCACCGGGGACTGCACGGACGCCGACGGGGAGCCTCACGCCAACGGTGCCAAGTGGAAGCGAGACGCCTGCTCAGTCTGCGAGTGCCGCGTGAGTATGTGGCTCTGCCGGGGGACCCGGGGGCGTGGACTTCACTCCAAGGCAGGTGGCCCTGCTCGGAAGTGGGGGGCTCTTCCCCCAGGGCTCCGTTCAAGGTGGGCCTGCGCACCACTGCCCCAGGGAGCCACACGGTGTTTGCACCCGCGAGGAGGGTGGGCCTGCCACTGGTGGGGAAAGTAGACGGAGGTGCCATGGTGGCCGCGGTGTCCAGGCCGGAGCTTCAGGGAAAGGGATGTGTTTCCTGGTCCGGGGATGGGAAGGGGGCTCCAGGGTCCCTGGTGGTTGACCGGTTTGGGGATGGCAGAGCAGAGTGGGGACTGCGTGGTTCCCTGTGGTCTCTCCTACTTTGTCCTCCTCCTGGTGGACATCTGGGACGTGATCCTAGGGTCCCAGGTGTGGGACCAGGGGGCTGTGCTGAGCCTTTGGTCCTGAGCTGTCTTCAGGGTGGGAGGACAGTTGGGGGGAGGGGTGGGAACCTTCTGGAAGAAGTGCAGGGTGTCTGCAGCAATTATCAGGGGGAGAATCAGCCGTCGATTGCAAACTGCACCAAAGACCGGCACACGGTGGGAAGGGCAGACAGGCAGGGGGGTGATGTATGGGCCGTGTACCCCAGGAACTGATGGGTCTTGGCGCCTCTCTCCTCCAGGACGGGCAGGTCACCTGCTTCGTGGAGGCCTGCCAGCCTGCCAATTGCCCAGCGCCCGTGAGAGCCCGTGGGGCCTGCTGCCCGGTCTGCCCGAAAGATGGCACGGGGAAGAAGCCTTAGGCTCGGCGAGGCCTTCGGGGCCCTCCGCGCGTTGTCGAGACCGACGGCCGGCACGGGTCGTGTGGACGGGAGGGACCCCTTCTGTCTCAGTGGAGCGCAGGTGCTTAGACCAGAGCATTCACAGAGGAGAAACCACGGACACACGTCCTAACTTCATGTTAGATTCTCAGGTTTTTTATTTAATGTTTTTAATGAAATATTGGTGCTACTATTAAATTGCACAATTAAGTCATTTAGGCTCCTAAATTCACTTCCCCGGATTCCATACTGTTTCTTCTCGACCAAAAGTGAGTCCCGCTTGGTTCTGACACCTGGAGCTTGCAGACGAGCCCCCGCGGCAAGGGCGCGTCACAGAGCTGCTGGGAGGATGCACGCCGCAGTGGGAAGGGAAGCTGTGTGTGGCTGATGGACAGACTCGTAGGAGAGCCGGGGTGACGGTGTGGGCGGTGGGGCCAGCATCTCGTCCCGGAACGGACGGCCCTGCTGCTCGGGCACCCGCTCGCCTGCGACTCCAGCACCTCGCCGGTGAGAGTGGGATGAGGCCGCGTGCAAAAAGGCAGGAACAGGTTGGTTTTCACTACGGCTTGCGTGACGCTGCCCAGCGTGGACCAAATGTGAAGCCCCGTTCCTACTGAAGGCCTGCGTCCCTGCCAGTTGCCCGCAGCACACGCCGGGCTCTGTGTCCAGCCGGAGCGCCGAGGACGTCTTCCTCACGGAGGAGTCAGGTGCTGGGGACTTCCTAAGTTCAGGTTGTGTGAGTGCCTTAAAGAAATAAAATCGACCCCTTTACCTCATTTGTATTTTCAAAATGCATGACGTATGAAATTTCGCCCATGTTTTAGTTGTTAGGAATAGCAGAGAAATCACTTCCACTATGCAAAAGTTATCTTAGAATTCAGAGAAAAGCAACTATCATACCTCATGGCCTCTCTCTTCTTAATCGACCGGAAACCTCCTATTTTGTTCTAGATATAAAGTGATGTGTGTCCTGAGAAACGTGTCCCCGGACATGCAAGCTCAGTTAGGCAAGCATGTAGTTGAGTGCCCACCGCGTGCGGGCGCCGAGCTGAGCACAGACGCAGTGCCCCCCTGCCCCGCCGGGGAGGACCCCCGAGGAACACAGGTGGTCTCAGTATGTGACAGCGAGTCCAGGGTGGAGCGCTGTGGGGGGGCCGTCACTGTGGTGGCCGGGAGGCAGGTCTCCTGGCGATCGAGGTTGAGAGCCCATTCTGGGCCCAGCGCGGGCATCCTTCCGGAAGCAGGAGACGCCAGGCTCTGTGACCAGGCTGCCACAACCGCGGGGTGGGGTTAACAGTCCAGTCGTGAGAGTGTCCACAGTGGCTTTAAACACGGCCAACTTGACTTCTTGTCCTCGGATCATTAAACGGTAGATACTAAGTTGGTGTCTCGTGGGACACGGGACTTCTGGGAGATACCAAGTCACATAATAACCAAATCTTAGAATGGATTTCTGTCAGTGAGAGAGTAGGTAACCGTGTGTACAGAGTGATGGGTATGGAAGTTGCTCAGGTATGAGATGACTGCACACCCACGTTCCGAGCATGTCTGGAGGTGGCCGTGTGGCTTGGACTGTGTTCTCTTGGCGGGAGGGAGGCTGTCTGTGACTCACAATGAAGGTCTGTAACTGCAGTGGAACGTCGCGGGGCCCCCAGTTTCATCTCACACGCGGTGTCTGAGCTGCGGGCAGGGCCCAGAGGGACCCTTGGCGGCCGCTGCAGGGGGATCGCGGCCACGCAACACGAGTGTCCATATTTATTTACTTTCTAACTGTTGTAAACAGCCACGTGCCTTTCTGTGTTCATTGTAATCAGTTCATTACCAAAGAAGCGTTTGCACTATGTAACGATGCCGTCAGTTCAAATAAATGGGCCACGTTTTCAAATGGAGGCTGGTGTTCTTCTTTCCGTCAAGCCCGTCGTCAGGGCGGCCGCTTGCAGGCCCCCTGAGGCCAACAGCAGTTGGGGAAGGAGGCAGCTCCTGGAGAGAGCGGGGCTGCGCTGGGCACGTGTCCTGTGAAAATGTGAGACAGGAGAAGCAGGAAGAGGATTCGTTACCGTGGGCTCTGTCCTCCCAGGCGGCCTGGATGCTCTCGCGGGACCGAGGGGCTGGCTCTGGGCAGGTGGAGTGGGGTCTCGGGAGCCTATGGCAGCTGCCCCTGCCCCCGGGTGTGTCGTGCTGTGGATGAGGACGTGTCCTTGTCGGAGGGACTGTGTGACCTTGGCTGACACACGCAGCGGCAGGGAGGGTCCTCCAAGGGGCCATGTTTCAGGGCTGAGGGGACACCTGTCCCTGCTCCGGGCTCTGAGTGCAGGTGGGAGGGAGGACGCAGCTCCAAGGAGAACTGGAAGGATTTGGGGCATCTTCACGGGGCCTGGGGAAGGTCACTACTGTCGACAGTCACCATGAGAAGAACATTTAAATACTAGGGAAAATTAAATGAGTCTCTTAAATTTGCCAAATTGCTTCAGAATCCGACCCTTGAGCTGCTTTCAGGATCATGCCGAGTTATGGGAGCGGCGGCCGTCCGTCGTCAGCTGCCTTAGTGGGGTGTCTGTCAGTCTCAGCCGCGCAGCGGGAACGGACGGGCTTCACCCTCACAGGGACGGGGGAGCTCGAAGCCACCTTTTTGCAACTCTTCCAGAATTCAGCCGGCTTTGCCTAGACACGTGTCCTGCTGAGGGGTCATATTTTGTATGACATCAACAGATCGTCCGTTCCACTTAAGCTCAACTATGTCAGGGCTGCCGTGTGCTAGAGCTTGGGGGGTGGTGTCTGGGTGGAGCGGCAACACAGCGCGTTGGCCGAAGGTTGCTAGAAACTCTGGATGAGGTGCCGGTGGATACTGGACCCACCTCACTTTGCTCGGCCTCACCGGAGGAAACAGCCATGCCGTGTGCCGGCCTCACCTGTGCCAGTCACACCTGTGCTCTGTGCCGGCCTCACCTGTGGCGAGTGCCGGCCTCACCTGGGATGGCAGCCTCTGGAAGGGCAGGCAGTGGGTCTGGGGTGGGCGAAGCTGTCCTCGGCCCTGCTCTGAGCTGGCACAGTGACGGGTGTTGCCGAGACCCTTTCAGTCCAGTCCGCTGGGCTGGAGGAGCCTTGAGCAGAGAAAGCCACGGCGCAGGACGCAGGATGCAGGAAGGGTTCAGTTCACGGGGACCAACTGCCCCTCCGCCAGTGAGAGACAGTCGGGTGTGTTCCCACCCAGCGCTGTGCATTGGGGGAAGGTGTGTGCAGGGAATGGGCACCATTCACCTACTTTAAGTGAAACTGGTCATGTCAAACTTGCAAAAAGTGATCATTTGTATTTTGCTTTAAAAACTGAAGAAGGCATAGAAGCATTTCCGCTGTCTCTGACAACACTTCACACCTGCCTCCCGTGTGCGGAATTACGCACCAGATGACCTAAACGCTTGTGCCGTATTTGCCAAGGGAGTCACCAGAAGGATTCTCACATGTGTTCAGTGAACTCAACAAGTGCATTTTAAAGATATTTCATATTTAGAAAAAAACGTATGTGCTGTTGAGAAGTTTCGGGAGCTCGTCTGATTTGCACATTGTGTTCTGTCTGGTTTTACACCTCGTGACTCCCGCCGCCGAAGCCGAGAGGTGGCTCGGCAGGACGGCACACATCCGGTGCTCGGGTGGGCCTGGGCTTGTCCTGTGGTTGCCGCCGGGGGGACGTGGCACCCGTGGCTGGGGACACTGTGGCAGGCCTCCTGTGGGTGGAGAGCGGGTCGGGGAGTCCAGATGCGGTGCCTGCCCTTGGTGCCGCGAGCAGAGGTCTTGAGCCATGGCCCGGTGTGCTTCCCACTCGTGTCCATTCCTCCTCCTCCAGGCTGCCCTCCCAGGCACTCTCTAGCATCACAGCGATGGTAACAAAGGCCCTGACCAGACAGCGTCGTGGCTCTTTAGCCATTGATCCTCAAGTTGTGGGTTCGAGGTCATTTGAGTTCAGGGAGACAAGCATCCTCTCACCCCAAACCGCGAGGCGTTGGCAGTGGGGGAGGGTTTTGAACCTAGAAGTTTCCAGAAACTCCAGCGGTGCCTGTGTTCATGTTCGTGGGATCTGTTGAGAGTAACTCGGCTTCTACCTGCTGTTTCGGCGTCCGGTTTCCTTGCGCACAGAGGGGCGTCCCACTGGCCTCAGCTCCTCTCACGAACGTCTGAGCCTTCACGCGGTGATGGCAAAGTCCCCTTTGCTCCGTTAGGGTTCCTGACAGCCGGTCTAGGGCCGTTCTGCCGGGAAGCCACATTTTCTAGGAGTAGCTTCATCTGCTGGTTTGCTGGGGCTGCGGAGGGAAGGAGACACCTCACGTCCTGGGTCGTCTGCGGGGGTGGCTCAGGTTTGGGACGGTTCCTCCGGCGCCTTTTCTCTCAGCACTTTGGGGGATGGAAAGAACTGGAATCTGATTTTCATTATTCTTTGTCCTTTTCCAACACTGATCATGATCTTAAGCAGCGTGGAAAACGTTACTCTCAAGGAGTTTACCCACCGAGTCCCCCGGATGGTTATTGAACCTCGGCTGTGAGCCCCAACCGTGTGGCCACATGACGTCACTGTCAGATGCCTTTCAAGTTACCCACATCCTTCCAGCATCAAACAGATTTTCTTGTTTTGTCCTCAGTAAGCAACACAAATCAGGACAGACCCACGGAGCCTTTGCCGAATGACTTATGTGCAGCTGTTCTCCAAGGAGCTTCCTGGCAAACATCCGTGTTTGTGCTCTTTTAAAAATGTCTGCCCAGCAGTTAAGAGAGTTTGTCATCGTTGCTATCTGGACGGAGTGGGGTCAGCGCAAAGAGAGCATGTGGGTGAGCGTGTGTGGACTGCCCGGAGTGGGCTCTGTGCCCCCAAATCTAGCAGTGCCGGACCCTGGGGCTAGTATTCCCTTCGTGTCATCAGACCCAGAGAAAGTGAACAGTGACGTTTCATTCAAGCCCGCATTCCACGCTCTGCCCACGCGTTGACGGAACTGTGTGATTTCTGAGCGTGGCTCACGTGGGAAGGACGAGTTCTGTAACTTCGGGAAACAATGCGTGAAATGTGACTTCTCTTTTGTGTGGACTGGCGGTGTTGACGGTCATGCCTGCCCCCCTGCCTGTGCCCGCCCCGTCCCACGCCTGCTGGGTGAGTTCATCACACAGGTGACCTGACGCCGCGTGCCTGGCACCCAAGCAGGCACAGTGCGCGAGCTGAATCCTCTTTTCCTGGCCACCTGAACACCTCGTTCCTGGCAGTCTTGCTTGGAGACTGCTCCCCTATGTTCCACGATGTTTTCATACCAACCGGAAAGGGTGTAGACAGCGGAACTCCGTCCTTACTTCATTTGCTGCCTTAACTTAAAGGCCGCAAGGGTTGCTGAGAAGCTCCCCCACTTGACCCAGAACATCTGGACAGGGAAAACCGACAGGGGATGCCCCCGTCCCGCAGGGGCCTGGGCACCTGCATCAGAATGAGCTTCCTGATTCCTGCTGGCCGCAGGCCTCAGCCTCCTTCCGTGGACTCCACACACACCATTCCCGCGTCCGTATCTGCCCTGCCCCTCGTCCATGTTCCGTGAAGGGTCCTCCTGTCCCTGCACCGCCTGCCACATTGGTCCGCAGTGGCTCGTCCCCAGGACAGGTCACAAGGGCAGCGCTGTGCTCTGCTGCTCACTGCCAGCTTCCGTGGCCTGTCTCCTGGGCACGGCCTGTCGGTCCCCAGCCAGCTTACCGCTCCATCCCCCCACCCTTCTCACCTTTACTGCCGTGGAGTCTCTGGTATTTCAGGAGCGCCTGCAGCCCTGCTCCTTATCATTGGCAGTGGGTCTCCGACTTTTCAGGGTGAGGGTCTTAACTTGTAGGCTGATGATGACAGAATCTTTTCATTTCTGCAAATACCTTAAATGCAGACGTGAGATTTGGGCAAGCCGCTGCCCTGCTAGTCACTTGCTGTTTGCTTGCAGGTTACGCAACCCCTTTAGGCTGAAAAATGATCCAGCTGTTCGGAGTTTTTTTGAAGTGAACACGGCAAGGTCAACAGGAAAAAAGAAGTCTGTGGGCTGCGGGGGAGCGGCGTGTTCAGCTGCTTACCGAGCGCCTGCCCGTCGCCAGCTCTGGGGGGCTGCAGACGTGAGGATGTGCCGTAGGGGTGCAGGTGGACGTGTGTAGACAGCGGGTGGGGACAGAGGACCAGCTCAGGAATGACAATCAGCGAAGACTGAGTCCCCTCGCCCGCGCCTGGTGCAGGATTCAGGGAGAGCCACAGAGCTCCGCACCCGTTTGTGACAATCACACGCGTGACTTGTGTCAACCGTGCGACGGGTGCCCGCGGTGGCACATGTGGTGCCCTTTGCTGGAGCCCCTTGTGAGGCAGGAAGGCAGACACACTGTCCCCGAGTCACCGTCGAAGAACAGCTCGCGGCCACAGGCAGTGCGTCTGGTGACACCACGCAGAGCCCCCAGGATCCCGAGCTCATCGGCTTTCCCACACGCAGCCGCTGGAGGGAGGCGTGCAGCCCAGGTCCCTGCTGCTGGGGGGCGGGGGGGCAGCCCAGGGCCGGACCCCATGTGGCGGCAGGCGCTCGGTGTCCGTGCCTCTTGGTTGAACGCACAGAAATCGTTCGTGTGTCTGGTGTCACGGAGAAGGAGCTGCGGTTTCCCAGCGTGTGGTCCCCATGATCTGATTTTGCCGTTTACATGTCTTTTTAAGCAAATTGCATTCCATTCTGCATCCGTTTCTTGGAGAGACAGGCTGCAGAGCTAACAGGTGATTTTCATGGAGGCCGAGCATCTGCGCTGCACGTCCCTGAGGCTGGACGCGCCTTGGCCCCAGCGCCTGCTCTCCGCACTCCGCTCACGGGGCAGCTCCTCTCGGCAACTCGTCCCCGTCATTTAGCGAAACCATGGGAGGCCTCTCCTCGCTGTCGTCACCTGCGCGTGACACGTGCTGCCTCCCCGCGGCCGATGTGGACAGACCTGTCCCACCCACATGCCCCTGAAAGCACCATCCTTCCACCCAACGCCTGCACGGGTCCCCTTCACATAGGTAGCCCGCGAAGGCGGAAGCCGGGGGGGGGGGATGGAGCAGACAAAGTAGGTGCTCGCCCCCGTGAGCCCGACAGTCGCCCTCCTTCCTGCAGGAGCCCATGGACGGGCCCCCTGGATGCACGGTTTCTATGCTGACCCGTGTTAGAATTCGAGTGACTGTCATTGTCTTCCTGAGTGAAGTCTCCAAATCAGGCCTGAGGGGGCGGGCACAGGACTCACGCAAAGTGTGTACGTGCCTGTCCTCAGGTCTGTGCGTGTCTGCGTGTCTGTCCAGGTCCTGCCTGGGTCTAGCGAGGTGAGTGTTGGACAAGGCGCCGGCCTTGACGCGCTCCCTGGCGCACAGCAGCCGTTTCTGCCTGATGCGTCCCCTGAGGTCCCCCGCGACGCCCTGAGGAATCCCTTGTCTTTGGCTCCCGGTGCACAGACAGTCCTGGGGGGTCTCCTGGGTCCGTTGTGGAGAGCTCCTTCCTGGCACGGGTTCTGTCTCCCTGAGGTCCGGATGTAAGCAAGCCGCGGTAGGCGCCATCTGGAGACAGCGGGAATGTGTTGTCCAGTCTGTTGTAACTTCATCCCTGACAGTGAGAATTCATGCGGAGCCTACGTTAGTGGATATGGTGGCCAGCTTAGACCACAGAGAGAGAAATGCACGTGGACAAACGTGGTTCTCTTAGCTGGCACGGAAGGAACAGGCAGGCGAGCAGCGTACGTGCCAGCTCAGTGGCTTCCCACCAGGTTCTCCCTCCCTGGCGCCCACGCCCATGGCTTGCACCACCACGTGCCACCCTTCCGATGTGGCGGAATGTCCAGTGACCACCGGGGAGGTGTCACCAAGGCCATGCGTCTTCCAGACCCGCTGGAGGTGCACTTTCTCATTGGTAAGCTGTGAGGCATCGTAACACAAAGTCTCGAAATGCAGCCCACATCTGCTTTCCGGGAGGGTCAGGAACTCGGCGGTTTGTCGGGCAGCGGGCGTGCGGAAGGAAGGCGGAGCCTCGGGAGAGCTTGGCAGGCGGTGACAGTTACTCTCAAGCACCCATTAATGGGTGGCGTTTTGGGAGAACACATTCTTCCTCAAGATCTTGTTCCAACTGTTAACGTATTATTCCTCGTGTTTTTTCATTTCTTGTGCTGGTTTTGGGTGGAGTTAAGGTGGCGGTGTGGTTGTCCTGGGGTCACCTGGAGACACCAGTGCCTGGGGACGCAGGGAGGAGGGGCAGGGAGCGCGGCTGTGGGAACCAGAGGGACAGGCTGATGGTGGAGAACAGCGACCGGGTTCCCTGCTCTCCCTCTCTGAACTTGGCTCATGTCTTTAGTGGAATGAGGGAAACTAATTTCTTGGTCCCAAGTACTTTTCAGGATTACATTCCTCGAGGAATGCCTGGCACATTCTGGTTCCCACACTGGGCACACGACTCCTCCCTTTATAAGGGCGCTGGGCTGGCCCCTATCATTGTAGGGGCGCATTCCCGGAGAAGGAAGGGCACCTGCAGGCGCTGAGGGCGTCTGTCTGCTGTGCTGGGGGCTGGAAGCCTTGTGCCTTTGCTCTCGTGGTGCTTCAGTACTACGTATGCACATACGATCTGTGTTCACGCGGGGGGGTCATTCAGCACCGTCTGTAGTCGGGTGTCCACCCGCACTGGACACTGCTATGTGGGAGCCTTGCTTCTGTAGTGCTGGAGTCCTTCCAGAAGGCGGCTGTGCTAGAGACAGGACCACCAACCTTCAGAAAACCAGCCAGTGACCTTGGGGATTAGTGAAAACGCTCGTTCTAGTTGATTACTTGCTTTGCGAGTGAATTTGGTCTTTCCGAATTGTCTGCACGCTGGGTCGGCCGAGCCCTGCAGGTCTGTCGTGCTGCCAGACCCTCCGCGGGGAGGCTGGGCTCTAGAGCCCTCCCCGCCCCAGGAGGAGACGTGGCCCTCGTGGATAGGTAGCTAGTCTTCCACGACACGCAGCCTGACACCCGTCCGGGCTGCAGTCCTGCACCGTGGTCTCGGCGGCCTCCAGCAGGCGTCTACTCCGGTGTCACCCTGGCGGATGCAATGGGGCCGGGGCCCCGGTGAGGTGCTGGGCGCCGACCATGGGTCCGAGAGCCAGCATCTCCCGGGCACGCTGTGTGCCGACCGGACCTCCCCGGTGTCTCTGGGCAGGAGGGAGGCTGGTGGGGGAGCATAGCCCCAGCGGGGGAGGGCACACTGCCCCCACTGTCCCGGCATGTCCTGCTGCACCTCCCCGTCCTTGGGCCCCAGATTCCCACTTTCTCTTGGGGCTTCCCCGGTTCTGCGTCCCGACCAGGAGCTTTCATTGCCTGGCCCTCGATGTCTTGCAGCCACATGACAAAATCCCAGGACCCGGGGCCCCAGCTACTCACCTTGCATCCGCCAGAGACGCATGCAAGTAAGATAATCCGCTGTGCTGTTGAGTCTGACGCTGCGAGCTGACCGGGTGGGGAAGTCACGGAGGAGGGGCCCTTTCTGTGCTCTCTGTCTTTGTGGCCATGGGGCCACCCAGAGGCTGCTTCCATGAAGCAGACATACGAGCATTGGCTCACTTCTTGAATTTTTGGGATTGAATCAAACATAAACCTGGGTGAGAAAGTGCCTTGCCGTTGGGGGTTTCTTCGTAATGACAGTGAGCGTGGGTATCGCGTTCATGGTAACGGGTAGAACAGAGGGCGCGTCAGTGCCGTGGTCGTGGGGTTGGTCCCCGGAGTGTGGGAGGGACGAGCGTGTCCATCCCTGGTGGGGTATGGGGGCTGGAGGTTTTGTATAAGATCCTTCTGTCCGACAGGTTTATAGACAGAATCCTGCTTTTTACTCACCCATCCCGCTGATTCGCACGGCTACGCTCTTACCAATGAAAGCGATCTGAATGTTGAAATCACCTCTTTGCAGAGACAGTAGGTCTGGGGGAGGCGTGGGGCTCCGGCGTCCCAGGGCCACCCCTGGTGTCCGTCCTCATGAGGAGTTTAGCGCCCAGCACGGCCGCCCATGCATACAGTGCTCTCTCTGTAGGTGACAATGTCACGGCATCTGGGATTCCCCACATCCAAGGCAGCCATGAGGCCGTCTCCCTTGGTACAGGAAGGGGAGAGTCCCTGGCACACGGCCACCCCCGCGGGCTCCCCAGCTGGACAGCAGGCGGGAGGAGGCCTGTGATGCCTCTGACTTCGGACGGACAGCAGCTTTGAGGTATCTTCACTTCCTGTTTGGCTCAGTGACCCCTCTGAGGTCGCCGAGCTGGGGCCAGCCCTCCTCACTAGCATGGGGCCCGGAGAGGTGACCAGACCAGGGAACGCCTTGCAGGCCAAGTGGTAATGGCAGCCCCACGAGGGGAAGGGCTGCTGGCGGGTATGGGGCGCCTAAGACACCTCGCTCAGATTCTGTGCAGGACCCTCCCCCGCTGACAAGGGACCTCCCCTTTGGTGGACTCGGAGTGTCCCCAGCTGTCCAGCGCCTCCTTCCCCTGGGCTATAAATCAGGAACGGTCTGCTTTCCTCATTGCATAGTTTCCATCTTCCTGGGAACAGCCTGTTTCTGCAGCGTGAGCACAGGGACTGGACGCCATCCAGCTCCTTGGCACGGCACCCCGTCCTCCTGCCATGGGGGCCGCCTGCTCTCCGCAGCCCCAGGACCCCGCGTGCAAGCCCCGGCCTTCACTGCCTGACACCGGAGCTGCCCCCCCACACCTGGGGCAGGATGATTTGCAGGCTTCAGGTTGGGGGGCCGGATCTGGGAATTCTGGTGGGGAGTGCGTGAGCGTGAGAAGCAGATGACATGACGTCCGCTCTGGTCTTTCATGCTCCTGGGCTGTGTGTGGGCCCCGAGCAGAGCTTTACTCTACGGCGTCCACTGCTGCTTGACCCACCCTGAGGTCTGGGTGCGGAAGGGCCCTGTCCCTACCCGCCGGAGGAACACAGACCCCACGGGCAGACGGCGCCTGTAGGGAGCAGGTACCCAGCGGCCCTGGGACAGGGCCTCTCCCCTGGGGAGGGGGCTGTGCCAGTTCCCTGGAGCGGGGGTTGGGCTGAGCCTGGGGAGAGGGCTGGCTGAGTGTGGGGGTGGGGCAGGCCTAGAAGAACCTGTTAGGGTTGAGGAGTGAGGGCGGTGGGAGTGGGTTCTCAGCGGCTGGAGGGGCAGGCCTGTGGGCTCCCCCGCCACTGAGTCCCTTCCCATTGGTGTCAGCTCCCCAGGAAGGGGCTGTGGGGTCTGTCAATGGGGTCACCCTCTGTCCCCCACCACATGGCTGGAGACCCATCGGGCGCCAGGGATGGTCTGGGCACGCACAGAAAGCCCCGTCCCCTTGCAAAGAACAGCACCTTCAGAACTGGTTTTTTTCATTCAAAAGCCCCTGTTTTTTTTTAGGAGAGACAAAGCACATGAAATAAAGCTACCATCGGGTAGCACAGGGTGGGGCGTTCGTCCTGGTGATAACGGTCCGAAAGGGGTCCGCGTGCTGTGCAGAGGCCGTCAATAAGGCAGCAAGGGGCGTTCCTTCAGGGGTTCAAGCGTTTCTGGCTGCGGAGCATGGGCCCCACCATTGTTTCGGGTTCATGTTTAGTGGAAGACGGAGCTTGAGTAACCAGGGGCTGTTAGCCATAGAGCGAGATCTTCCGAAGGTGCGGTCTGCCCCTGAGCTGTGCGGGGGCAGGACAGTGAGCTCCGATCTGCACCTGCCCCGGGGACCTGCCGCTGACAGAGGGTGGGCGCAGGGGTCAGCTTCCTGTCCTCGTGGGCTCACGATCCTGGTAAGACTTCACCAGTAACATAATAATGTGAGTAAGCGGGTTGGAGGGAAAGGGCTCGTGAGATAGTGGGGTGGCCGGAACAGGAGGCGGGTCCTGCGGTGGGACAAGTGTGGCCCATGGGGGGGCCCAGGAGGCCCCTGTGTCTGACCTGAGACAGCGCCCAGGACAGGGCTGGGGGCCAGCAGAGCACGCTCGCCCTCGGACGCAGAGCCAAGGGTTTCAGGCTATTCAGAGCAAAGGGAGATACTGAAGGGAGCAGCGTGGGTTGTACAGTGCCTCTCAAATCCACGTCCCCCGGGACGTCATTAGTGACTTCATTTGGGAAAAGAGTCTTTGTAGATGTAATTAAGGGAAGGACAGGATGCAGTCATACTACACAGGGCTGGCCCTCAATCCGACAGCGCCCTTTTAAGAGGCAAGAGAGGACATGCAGAGATGCAGGGAGGAGGCCACGTGCGGGCCAAGGAAGCGGCCACAAGCCCGGGAAGGATGGACGTGGCTCTGCCTGCCCACTCCTTGATTTTGGACGTCCAGCTCCCAGAGCACTAGAGGATAAACTCCCTTTCTTTAAAGCCGCCTGGTCTGTGATAATTTGCTGTGGCAGCCACGGGAGACGTACAGGTTGTAAAGAGAAAGAAAAGTGATTTCACGTATCAAAGCCAAGAAGACACAGACCCAGAGCTCCGGCCTGCCTTCTGGTGGTCTGCACCCCTCGTGCCTCAGTTTCCCTGAGCGGTCCAGCCAGCCCAGCCCTGCCTTCATCACTGGTGTCCCTCCCATGGGAGGAGACGCACGTCTTCCCAGGAAGCAGCTGGGGTCCCCCAGTTGTCCTGAGGGTCTCTGGGTGGCAGAGCGGAGACAGGGAGTTTATGTGCCGATGGCTTCTGAGGCTCTGGACACGGACTTCTCTCTGTGGGCCAGGTCGGCTTTCAGAGGGTGTGACACGCGGGGACAGGCCAGCTTTGCTTCCAAGGTCCAAACGTGGTCACAGTTTTTAAGCTCTATTTCTATTTTAAATGTTTTCTATGTATTAAAATAATTTTAAGATATGGTTGTTTATAAGTTGTTCATTGTTTTTCAATAAAATGGTGACAACTCGGGGTGTCTGAGCGGCTCAGTCAGTTGAGCATCTGACTCTGGATCTCAGCTCAGGTCTTGATCTCAGGGTCTTAAGGTTGAGCCCTGAGTTGGGCTCCACGGTGGGCATGGAGCCCACTTAAAAAAAAAAGTAATGGTGATAACTCAAAGCTAACCATTTGGAGCAAAGTAAATCTACCCAAATGGGCCCTTGACCCAGTGTCTTGTGTCCTGGATGTCACGCTCTGGTCCAGCCTGCGCTGCTCGTTCCCATGGCATCCGGCTCCTCTGCTCTTCGGTGTTTCCAGCACCTTCTCTGGGCATTTCTGAGATTTCCTCTTTCCCTTCTTCACTGTAACAGCCAACGTGCTACAGAGGAAACCCAGCATTTGCGTTGAGTTTCCTTCTAAGAGCAACTGGCACGACTTCTGGCATCTGCTTGGGTTCACTTTCTCCTCACGTAAAACGGGAAGATAGTACCTTCCCCGTTCAGCGAGACGGCAGGTGTTGATTTCCCCCTTGGCTTGCGTGCTGGGGATGGACGGTGGGGACGCAGCCCGTGGCGTCAGGGCTCCGACCTCAGCTTCTCTGCACCCGTGGCTTAACCTCTCTGAGCCTCTCCTGTTTAGCCGGAACGTGACCCTTGGTAGGTGTCTGGGGCGCGTCATCTGTTCCACCCGCGAAGAGACCGGGGGCCCAGGCGCCGGCCTCTGTGGACAGTCCCCAGGGAAAAGTGGCAGCTGGCCAGGCTGGGGCGGTCACTTTGGGGGTCTGTAGGAATACGGCGGCTTTTATGCAAACCCACGCCCAGAGCCAGAGGTGGCCCATTTCTCACAGCACAGAAGGAGGCGGCGAGGGGGCTGGTCACGCCGGGGGAGCTGTGGCCCCGGGGGGCATTCCACCACGCGGCGTCTCAAGGGTCATGGCGCGTTTAACCACATCACATGCGACTTGCGTGAAAGCTACAGGAACAACAACACGACGTTTGTCAAGCACCATGGTCACTGCTGGCCACGTGGACTCCACGTGTTCGGTACATTATCTTACCCTGAACCTTTTCATTTCTCCTCTTCTGCTGCCTTGAGCATGACATCTGCCTTGTGGGCGATCTCAGTGAGTCTGACCCAACCGAAAGGTGTTTCCTCCAGATTTGCCCGGAGTATCCTGCATGGAAATCTGATTTCCTGCAATTATTTCTAAGTATTCCTCAGTGATCTGAATCATCCATGAACCAGGAGTTGATGTCTTCGTTCCCATCAGGTTCTGGAAGCTTCCAGCCAGGGCACTGTTTCTGTTAGGAAGCTTTGTGTCTGTGTTCTGGGAAGTGTTGGTGTTTGGTGACAGCAAGAGCCCTGTGGGCTGAAGATTAATCCTGGAACCACCCACGTGGGCTGTTTGGGCCAGTTTCCAGGTGCTTCCGCGTCTTATCAGGGGGTGTCTCCCTCCCTCCCCACATCCGTCTCCGGTCACTATCGCTCTCCCAGCCCTGAGGCCCCATCTGTCGGGATGCAGCAGGAATTTCTGGGGACCAGACGAGAGGCTGCTACCGTCTTGTCCCACAGCCGCCTTCACACAAGCAGGCGAGGCCGGTTTCTCATCGACCATGCACGGTGTCTGCACATCCTGGGCCTCCCTGACCAGCAGGATAGGGCCTTGGCTCCCTGTGGTGCTGGCCAAAACCGTGTTTCCTGGGGGGAGCGGAGGCGGTAACATCTGGCGCGGCCTGGCTCCCTGAGGCGTTTCTCCAGCCCAGTCCCTCCCCAGACACAGGCCGCCTCTCCGTGACCTGCTGCCCACACTGAATTCAGAAGTGAGGCTCCAGTGTTTGTGGGGTTCACATTTGATTTTGGGGCAGCAAGTGGACGACCGGCCCAGCATCGAGGTCACCCCTGTGTCCAGCCACCACTGGGCCTCGTGGGCGGGGTTCCCACAAGCAGTCTCAGTGCCGGCCCCTGGAGCTGTGATCCTGACCGTCCCCTGGCCCCGACCTGCACACCTGCCCAGTGTCACACAAGGAGGGCCAGAAGGGTCCCTCCTGTGCCTGGCAGGGTCGCGCCCGGTTTTCCTCCAGATGTCCCTCCATCCTGCAGCCTGGCTCCACGGTCTCTCACGGCCCCACCTCCTTGCAGGACGGACCAGAGCCGCGGTTCTCACGGGACCATGTCACGCCTCGGGACACCGACGGGCCTGCACACCCTGGTGGTGGCTTCACCTGCTGGTGGGCAGCTGGGACCAGCGGGGACGGGGGTGCCGCTGGACGCCAATGCCGCCGCAGCAGCCACACGGAGTGTCCTGATTGGGAGCCCCTTGAAGCCCTTCGGGGATTCAGCTCTGAAATCCTCCCCTGCACCCATGCACACGCACCCACACATGCTCACACACAGGATGGGTGCACACGTATTCACACACACGGGCAAGACAGGATACGTGTGCGCACACAGGATGGGCGCACATGTATTCACACACACAGGCAAGGCAGGATACGTGCGCGTGCACACACACACACAGGATATGCACACACTCCAGCGTCCTGCACCCGACGGAACGGCGGCTGGCGTGGAAAGTGGTGCATGGGTATTTCTGCATCAAGAAGGAACCGTGGCTTTGGTTCCAACTGTCTTCTCTTCTCTCGCTGTCCACCGTCGCCCGGTGCGTGTTTACCTGTCCTGTCCTCTTCATCTGAACTTTCCTGAGCATGTCTGTTCAAGTCCTGCTGATGCCGCCAGGTCTTCACACCCGAAGGAGAATGCCAGGGCTCAAAGTCGCGGTTCACGTCCTCAAATGCTGAAGTACGTTGCGTCTGTAGTTTCATTTCCAGGGTGCAGCTGGGGGAGTGCGGCACGGACGCAGACATCCTTTCCCACGCCCCAGATGAAGAGCGCTGTCCGGGAGCCTGCCGACCAGCTCACGCCCCACGAGAGACGGGCAGCGGCCCCTTGTCTGTGACTCTAGGTTCTTTTTCTCAGCCTGGAAACCAGGGCTGCTCCACGTCGTGTGATCCCGGGCATCTCGGGGCACGCCACCAACCTGGAGGCCTGCTGCCCACGCACGGCTGACCTCAGCACTGTGCAAACCCCCACCAGAAATGATCCATGAGCTCGGCACGCAGTTTCCACTCAGGAGTCCCACGCTGGGGAAAGGAAAGGGGATGATTGGCCAGCCTGGAAGACAGCGGTTCAAACTGACACAACTTAATCATCACATTTAAAAACTTCGCTGCTGTTTTGGCAATAGAATATATAATATGGATTTTTCATTCTGCACAGTCCCTCCTCAAGCACTTGGGGGCTCCCTGACCCTGCAGCACAGTGGGATTCTCAGGGTCCTGTCCTCTGCCACTCAGAATGACAGCAGGGGACTTCCGAGGGCTGTCACTCGGGTGTGGGGGCCTCCCACTCCCGTGGCCAGTTCCTGATGAGCTGACCATGCAGCCAGCCTGGGGTGTGGACGGCACAATGGGGTCCTCCTGGGTTCTAGGATAACACCTACTCTCACTACTGGGGTCGTGGCACTGGTGGGGAGGCGGGTGGCTGGAGGGTGGAAGACCCACACTCCTCTTCCGATAGTCACACACTGGCCATTCCTTAGCATTCGTTGTCTGCACACTTGGTCAAGCAGAGTGACCACCGCCACCTGGTGACCACTGTGCATGGTCGTCCACCTCTCCTCCCTCACCTTCTGTCTCAAAGAAAAGAAGACTCTGGAACCTATGAAGCATCCCTAAGGTGTCGCTCCCTATTCCATCAAGTCCCCTTATTTAAATTTTATTACGAAATATCCCAGGGTCTCAGGGACACACGGGTACAGTCCAGAAGCCCAGAGCTTACCGCAGATGGGGGCAGTGTCCGTCATTCCACAGGTCCCAGCGTCTCTCCGCGGCGTGTTTCCCTCAGTGGCCGCTCGTGCTGTGGGAGGCTGCTTCATGCTCACACAGGTGCCGACAGCCTGCGTGCAGAGCGAGCGCCAACGAGGACCCCGGGGAGGTGCTGGGGCGCCGCGATCCCTCTCCCCTGGCCCGGCTGGAGGCTTTGGTTTATTGACCTTTTCAAAAGTCTTAGACTTGACGTGTCTTCTAGCTTGAGAGTCCTCCACATTCGCATTATTTTAATCCTTTTTGTCATGGTTTTAATCGTATTTATCAGAAAACTGAGCCTTGATCTTGGGCAGAAGTGGTTTTCCTGGTCATTTATTTCCCAGGAGTGCATGCTGGCCACGCATACTTGGAGGCGTCATTTAAATTGTCTTCCCGGCAAACAGCAAAAAGTCCCACGTAGAATTTTGTGTCATGAGACTCCCTCCAAGATTCTGTGGGCATGGTGGCCCTGTGTGTCCCTCATGTCTGGGGACATTTCTCTCTCTGGGGGCCTGTGCTGTTTCCTCCGCCCATCCCCGGGCTTTCCTGTAATTCCGTCACCTTGGAATTTAAGAAGTCACCTCGGCTCTGTCGAATTTTTGTTTCACTGATTTTTCTAGGACAGGTGAGCACGCTGACGTCACGTCTGTCTTGGGTACAAGGCTCCCCAGTCCGTCGGAATTGTGACCGGTGATGCCGTTCGCCTGCTTTGAGGGAAGTGGGGGGGGTCACTGCGCCCTAACCTGCCCTTCCCTCCATCCTGCCTGTGGGGAGTTTTCCAAATCTGCCTCCCACATGACAGGCTCACGTTTCCCTGATGTCCAGCACGCTCTTCGATTTCTAACATTCTGAGTTCCGACTTAGTCCACGCCCATCCCGTGTCCACCTTCTTGCCCGTCTGGGGCCGTGTGTCTGTTGCAGGCTGGCTGTGATTATATTTGTTCTCTTTCTCAGAATTTCCAAAAACCTGTGCCAACCGCTCATTTCTTAGTATTAATTCCATACAAAGTTCATAAAATTAAACCAAACCTTCTCTGGGTCTTGTAAGTGAAGACTGCAAGAGCAACGAAGAGAGCCTTGAAAGCATGTTGTTCTGTGATTGCGTGCACCCCACGCAGGGACAGTGATGGCATCACACTGCCGATGAGGACGCCACCCCAGACCCTGGCTCACCCGCGAAGAGTGAGCGTAGAAACTGGAGATTTCCCCTTCTTTTGGTTACCAAGGTCACGGTGTCCTTGTCCCCCACACCCCACTTTCCTGTGCTCCGCTCGGGGTTTGTACATCAAGGCCGTGCCCCACAGTGTGCGGCGGGCGAAGCCAGGGTGCTTTCCCACCGAAGGGCCGCAGCCTGTGTTTTCGCACGTGGTGCCTCACCTTGGTCCCGGTGATGGAAGGGATGCTCGCATGCTGGTAAGTGAAGAGACTCCGGGCCTCATGGCCGCGTCACACCCAGCTTCACGGTGGGCACATGGAGTGCCTGTGTTCTAGAACATTCTGAACGCGGGTCGGTCGCACTCAGGGGATAAGGCCATACTCTCATCCGCAGGTTAACACAGTACCTGCTTGATGTCTCTGTTTAGAGGCACCTTACTTAGTGCAGGTCATCGATCGTTAACGTGGAACTCACGGCCGATAGCGCTAGCACCTGAAGGAAGCGCGTCTAACACGCGGGTTTCTCCTGTGGCACAGCACAGCCTTCTGCACCCAGAACCACCAGACAGCACCTTGGCGCTGGGCCTGGGGCCGTTTTAACGGGAGAAATCCCGAACAAGCACAAAATTGCAAAAAAAACAACCCACAGAAGCCACGGCACTAAGTAGACTGTGAAACAGGCCCTTGTTTGCAGGACGAGCTGACAGACGAAGCCGGAGTTGTGGCCTTTTCCCCTCAGCCAGAATGCAGGCACGGGATGCCTGCGCTGCCCGCGGCAACATGTGTGCTCATCGACGGCGGGCGTATGGATCTGGGGGTCACAAGCTTTCACAATGAGCGGGAGGAGGAAGGTCCGGGACGGTCATGGCAGCATGCGGCTGGACCAGGCAGGGGACAGGTCTTCCAGATTCGGGAACGCTGCGTGCCTGTTGCTTTGAGGGCAAGTGCGGTTTCCAGAGTTTGTGCTCCCTTGTGGTTGGGGTCTCGGTCTGTGCTCACCCTTGGCGGACTCGCGCCGGCTGGGGCCGCGGCAGACGGGGCGCCTCGCCCGGGGTGTGGCTGATGGCCTCGGAGCAGATGCCGCCGGCACGGCCCCAGGGAAGCTTCTCTCCAGCGCAGGAGCTGGTGTCTGAGCGGAGAGGCCTCAATGCCCCAGGCCCGGGCCCCAGCTGCTCGGACCAAGTGCACACGCCTGGGTGGGAAGACGGTGCAGCTCCCAGCCCTTGGAAGCCCTAAACCGCGAGCCTAGGAGAGACTGCTCACTCACTGTGTCGTCCAAACCAGTTTCAAAGGAAAATTGTTTTTCCAGTGAGGGGTTGGGGAGCGTGGATTTAACTGCTGCCAACAGAAAGCGTTTCACATGGCAGTTGAGACAACTCTATTTTCTCGAGCAGGAGTTCTAGGGCTCGGAGCCCATTCTGAGCGGGTTTGACGGAGTCTGTTCCGTGTCCGAGGCTCTGGGAACCAGTGAAAAAGCACACCAGCCTGCTGGCACACGGAGTCCACGCACACGCAGTGGAGTGGCTCGAGCACTGTCGCCATGGCTGGGGTCGTGGCCCCCACGCCGAATCTGGACTGACCCAGGCGGCTGGGGGAGCAGTATCTGCAGCCCCTGCAGGACGACCCGGAGGGCTCGGGGCACACCTCCCTGAACTTCCTCGTGGTGACGGCCCAGCGGAGGCACGAACACCTGTGTGTCCACCTTCCAGCACATTCCGGGAGAAAGCCTGGCTCCACGTGGGCCCCACATCCTGGCTCCAGACCCTCCTGCACACACATCTGCTTGCCACGGATGTCGGTCAGACTTTGCAGCCTCCTCCTCCGAAACTTCCAGACCCGCTTGGGATGACGTTCTCCCTGTTGAGATAAATGTCTGGGCTGAGGATGGAGCGGATGCCGCCGCGAAGGTCAGCATGTCCCCGTGAGCGCCTGTGTGGCTGCCCCTGGACAGCCAGAGGCCTCCATGTGTCTCCCTGGCTCTGTTCTTTACCGCGCAAGCCTCCCGCTCTCCAGCCCAACCCTTGGTTCTCCAGGAGACCGTCCACCACCTGAAGGAAAATGAAGTTTGTTCCCCAAATTGTCTTCTTTCATCAGGTCAAACATCCCCAGAGCTTTGCCTGCTGTGGCCCGACCCTCCCGCCTCTCCCAGGACCGAGCAGGGGCGAGGGGCCCAGCGGGTGGCTCCCAGGAAGCTGCCCGCCCGTGCTCACCTCCCACGCGGCATGTGGTTTCCTCATAAATTCAGTGACACACACACCCGTTCAGACCCTCGACGGTCCTATGAAGTGACACAGGGGCTTTATAAACCCGGCGTTCCACCCTCCTGTCCTTCCAAACCCTTGTTTTCCGGCTGCAAACCCGCATGGCCTCAGCTCTTGACTGTCCCTCAGTTTCTGTGGTCTGGGCTAGCACAGGATGTTTTTTAAGGAACAATTTTTTCACCAAAAAGTAGCCCTTTTTTCCTAACAATGAGATACCCAAACGCCTGTGGATTTAAACGTGTGCCCCACAGGTGATGCCGAGCTGGGGAAGCCTTGTGAGGTCAGGGGCATCATTGTGGACGTGGGGCTCAGTCTATGCTGGGTGCGGGCGGGGGCGGGTGGGGGCACGGGGGTCCCACCTTCAGCACGGCCATGAGAGCCGGGAAACGTGATCTGGGTGGGCAAGCGACCCGAGGAAATGCACCAAGACCAGGATCTCCTTCCTGCCGTGACCTTGGAGCCTCCCACTCACGTTGAAGGACACGCGGGCTCCCTCCTCGGCGGGAGTTGAGGACATCCTGTCTCACGTTGCAGAGCCCCTTTCTCTCCAATCACCTTGGATACGCTGGGACCCCGTGGGGGACACCAGCCACGTGGCTCATCTGAGTCCTCACTTCTGGCCTGGGCCGGGGGCGACGCTTCTCCAGGGGGCAGGGCCGCCCTGGTCCCTGCTGCGTGTGCCCAGCGCCCTGGGGCCCACCTTGCCCGGCGCCCCGGGGCCCACCTCGCCACCTGGATGTCGGTGTGCGCGGAGCCAGTGCAGCCGCATTCCCAGAAAGCGGGAGCCACTCCGGATGAAAGCCACTGGCTTCCTGGCATGACCCGGACTGAGCTCCAGAGGCTGGAAGACCGATTTCCGCAGGTCTGTGGAAAATCCCGTGGAGCGTCCTCCACCCTCTAAGAAAATAGCTTTTCCAGCGTATGTTTTCATTTTCAGCAGGGCCAAGTTTGAGGACGGCTTCTGGCTACCGCAGGCCAGTGTGTGGTGCCTGTGAGGAAGCCACAGCAAGGCCCTTAGTTGGTGCCTGCTGAATGCATGTCCACCGAGCCCCAGCTAGCACTCCGCACGCACCATCCTCGGCCCCACGGCACCCCTACAGCAGCGGCTCTTCCTCTGAATTTTGCAGATGAGCAAAGCATCCTGCCTGAGGTCCAAAGCCAGGAGGCTGCAGCCCCACAGAAGCGGGGTGCCGGTCAGTGCTCAGAACTGGCTCTCCAGTGGGGGGGGGGGTTCCTGATTTGCAGCAGCTTCCGATTTCACTCTGACACCAGCCAGCTCACAGATCTGGAAATTCAGGAGTCTGGCGAGCAAGCCAGCTCCAGCACACCCCGCCAGGTGGATCCCAGGCCCGGGGGCACAGCCCTCTGCAATCCCAGGCACAGCCTTGGGGGCTCCCAGCTGAGGCCCCGGTGGGCGCAGATGCAAGCCCCCCAGCCCTGCCCCTGACCGTTCTAACCCAAAGACCTCATGGGCACTCAGGTGGATTTTCTGCACCCTCTGGTGTTGGGTGGTTGGGGCCACAGCCGTAGAGCCCAGCGTGGATGTCGTGTCTCCCGGGGACAGGGTGTGGGCTCAGTTCCAGCCAGAGCACTAAGCACGAAGCAGGCTGAGGGCTGGGGAAGGGTGGGAGCGGGGGCAGGGGAGGGAGAGAATGAGCCTGCAGTCAGTAGCCCATACTCCGTCCTAAACCCAGAGCAGCACCAAACAGGACTGTCCCAAAAGAAGAAACCTGGCCAACACTGGAAACCGGTGGAACCCTTTCCAGGCCCCGGCGCTCTGCTCTGGGCCAGCAGCAAACCTGAGTGCCCACTGCAGACATGCTCTGGGCACGGACTCCGAGGTGCCCGTCGCGTGACCACCTGTGCTGGAGGACTGACTGTCTGGACAGCAAGGAAGGCAGGCATGCGGACACCCAACCGCGATGCTTGATGCCCCAGGGAGATGCACAGCATCTGTAAGAAATGGAGGAACAGCTGGGTGGGAGATTCACATGAGAAAAGGTGACGTGTGGCCTCTTACAGGCCGTCCCAGGGAAGGTAGGGAAGGAGGCCACTCTGGAGGGAGGAGGTCCTGAGAAAAATCCCTGGTGTTCTGACCACGAGAGGTGCTCAGTCCTGTGGGGCTCTGGACGCTCCTCGGTGTGCGTGCTCCCGCCCTTGACCAGACGCTCTTCCTCTGAGCAGAGGTGCGGGCTGGCAGGGGTGAGGGCCCCCCGTGGGAACGGCTCAGGAGCCACAGCGAGGGCCATGCCTGGGAAAAGCCATCCAGTATTGGCGAGTGAGGGCCCAGAACACCGCCAACAGTGCCTGGGCTCTTCCTCCCGCAGGAAAAAGGCCTTCTCCGTAGGGCAGCCTTGGGGACGACACACACTTCCCGTCCCAGCAAATGTGAATTCCAGGCCCACTCTGTGTTGACCCATATACTCCCCGGCGTGGGCAGGCATCAGCGTTGATTGTGGAATCTTCCAGACGGGAGGGTGAGGTGTTGAGAGCAGGGCCTGGACCGACCTCACCACTTCCATCTCTGTGGGTTTGGGAAAGTCATGCATCTTCCCATGCCTCGGTTTCCTCCTGTGCAAACGGGGTGGAGCAGCTCCTGCCTCTGCGGGCATTTGCTGTCCTAAGAATGAGCTCCCCGAGCACGAGCGCGGCAGCGGAGAGCACGCGGACCGCACGCCTTCGCACTCCCGCCTTGCTGTCCTGGCCCGAGCCATCACGGAGCACAGGGCGGGGCGAGGACCAGAGTGAGCACCGGGCTGCCGCACCCCCGTCCCCACCTGCCCGCTCACGTTAAACCCCCATGGGAGCATGAGAACCCCAAGCATGGAATCACCCCCCGTGCGGCCAGACAGCACAGGGTGCCCTCCTCACCCCCCTCGGATCTTCCTTCCACTGTCCCTCCTGAGGGCCACGCGTGGCAGAGGCCCCATGTTCCAGAACAAAACCCCCACCTTGGAGCAGATGGAAAAAGTGTTTTCAGCTGCTTTCCAGGTCCGTGGCTGGAGGAGTCAGCAACACGCACTCCCCTCGGGGCCTCCCCTGCCCTGAGCGGAAATGATCAAGAGAGGATGCGGACCCGTGGCGTCGTGCCCAGGGAGGCCCGGGGTCCCGGCCGTGCACAGTGTGGCGCCCTGCTGGGAGCGGAGCAGGCCACCCACGTGGGCCTCTCGCTCCACAGCAGGAGCTCTGCAGACAGACCTCGCCCTCTGGAAAGGGACGAGCGCCTCTCCGCGTGTAAGGGGCTCTCCCTGGCTGAGCGGGAGGAAGACGATGAATTCACGGAAGGCCCTTCAGTGGGGGCACACCGGGCCCCTTGTGACCCAGCGTGACCTGACGGCCCGCTTGCCCCTCCCACCTTCCCCCCCTCATCCAGGCCGGAGCCTTGGCCCCCAGGAGGCGCTCACTTCCCGGGCGTCTCCCAGGTGTGCAGGAGGCAGACATACTGACAAACGTCCCCTTTTCTCTTGTTCACGTGCCTTTTCCCACGGGGCCCCACCCGAGAACCCAGGAAGGCAGGGAGACAGTGACCATTCCTTCGACGGGGACGCCCTCACCGTCAGGACACATGCGTGCCCCTCACGGCTGGCCCAGGCGGAGCCAGTGACTGACCCCGTCCTCCAGAGCAGAGGAAGGGCATGTGGGGCCCCACGGGAAGTGCCGCTCCGGACCCAGCAGGGCCAGAGCAGGTCAGGGCTGTCTTGTCCCGAAGAGAGTACAAACTCTGACCATAACGGCCTGAGCTTCAAGAGGGACTCACAGGTAGCGAGCGCGGGTCCTGGGCTGCGGGCCACGAGGAGTCTGCCCTTGTCTTTCGGAGCACGTGGCTTGTGGCGTCCCAACGAGCAAGAGGACCCCCCAGCACAGGGTTGGGGCGTGGCTTCCGTAGAGCGGCGGGGAGCTGACTGGTCACCTGGTCTTCGATTCTGTCGCGTTTGGGATTCTTTTCCTTTGTAAATGCAGTCGTGGTTGACAGGCCGCTGCCTTCACCTGAGGACGCTTCCGTTCCGGCTGGAGGAGGACCCACCTGGACGCCTGACCACCACTGTCGTCCCTGCAGCCTCAGCAGCCTACGTGGTGTCCCCGGGGACAGCACCCCAGCCTAAGCAACCCTGCAGGCCGTGTCCCCAATCCATTCAGAAAGCTGCAAGGAGGCGCTAAAAATTCCCATCCCCAGAGGAAAAGACCCTGTTTTCCACTTCTGAATATGGGTACGAGGTAATGGATGTCCGTTAGACCTGCTGGGAATCACTGGGCAAGCTGCGTAAGTAAAGGCATCAGCTGAATTCCCCTCAGAGAAAGTCTCATGGGTTCACTGTGTCCGACTAAGGTGAGTGGGTGGTTCCCAGCTTAGGGGAACCTGTGTCCCTGAGCTCCCGAAGGGTTACAAGGAGGCAGGTGTACCGGGAGGGGAGGCCAGGAAGTCTTCCTGGAGGAGGTGGCTATTTCAGTGTTTCATTTGCTCTTCAGAATTTCAAATACAATGGCTCCTGATTAAAACTCTGATGATGATGTTCGAAGTAAAATAAATACCCAGACTTCCGCAAGAATGTGTCATGAGGAAACATCACCGGTCTACGGGACATCTGTGCTTCTGTGACGGCTGGGGACTCAATCGCGTGTGGCCACAGCGCCCCCTCGTGGGTCACAGCTCTGGGGGGACAAGGCAGGTTGGGGCAGGAGGGGAAGGACAGCTGCCCCTTCCAGCAGGTTTGCAGACGCCCTGGAAGGAGTCTGAGGGGCTACAGGCACCTGTGACAAGGTCACATCTGTTTGGTCACTGGGTGGGGGGCTTGGGTGACAGATGAGCAGAGAACATGGGAGCAGGGGTTTAAGTCTTGAGGCTGGGGGGAGGGCAGGGTGCACAGAGAGGGCTGTGCGGGAAGGGTGGTGGCCAGCAGGGTGGCACGAGGCCCAGGATGATGCTCTGCCCTCTCCCCCTCGCACAGGGTCACCGTCCCCAGTGCTGGCTGACCGCCACCTGCCCCTGGAGTCCTGTCCTCTTCCCATGGGTAAGCTGGCCTGTCCCCTGCACACAGGGCTTTGCCATGGACATAGGCCCCTGGCAATGCCATTCCCCTCCAGCCCGGGATGGACAGGTCATCCTGGATCCGAGCACTGACTCAACCCCTGCCATACTGGGCCACCACCACTCCTGTGGCTCACATCAGGGGCAGTCGTGTCCAGTGGCGCCTCCTTTCTCCGGTCCTGGGACGCCGAGCAGGCCAGCTGGGTTTCACGGAGCAGCTCTGCTGCTCACCGCCTGTGAGCGTGAGAGATAATCCGGGGCCCGGCTTCCCAGAGGAGGGCCTCGAGGTGGCCTGTGCCCTGCAGGACGGCTGGCAGACACGGGGCTCCATGCGTGTCACAGGCGGGCTGTAAGCCCCCTCCCTGGGCTTGGGGCCCAAGGGGGAAGCACCGCAAGCCCCAGCCACGGACCAAGTCCACACTCTGAGCCACGGGCCTGGAGTGCTCCACAGCAGGGCCCAGTCCCCGCCAAACCCGAGTACTGCCCATTTGAGATGAAGTTTTGTCGGCACTCGCTCACTCATCCATGGCCACTCTCTGGTCCCCACCTTGAGTGTGGGATGGACCTGCTTCTACTTGGTAGCATATGGCGCAGGGGGGGCGGGGGGGCTGTGATCACGAGGCCCCACGGAGACCCGTCTGCAGACGTGCTGTCACCTCCCTTGTTAGCACAGCCGTGCTGTGACCCACCTCAGGAGCGGGACCAGAGAGGACCCGCCAGCAGCCTCGCCTAGCGGTCGGCGTGCTCTGGTGCTCTGGCCGCCAACACCAACAAATAAAACACCAAATCAAACCAAACCAAAAATCCCACAAGCGAACACAACCCAAAACCCCAGAAAGTCAACCCTTTTTCTCCGGAGCCTGAAACTGCTCTGGGTCCTACACCCACAAGGACATGAGTCCGGCCAACAGTCCTGACTGCGGAGGGCCGGCCGTCCACCTCCCCCTCCCCCGCGCGGCCTCCGCCAGCTCGGCCGCGATGCGAGCCGCCGGGCCCTGCGCGACGAGACTCGGGCTTGCTCCGCACTTGGCGCCAACTTGCTGCACAGCACAGAAGACGAACGTGCGCTTGGTCTCAGGAGCTCGGGCTCTCGTGACTGCTCACAGAGACAGCAGTGTTCCCCCAGGCTTGTCCCCAGGGTCAGGGGCGGTGCAGCAGGCGCGGGGCGGTCGGGGCGCACAGAGGTTGGGGCCGGGGTCCGCATGCGGTGAGTTGCCGTCCCTGTCCGCTTTGCCCACAGAGGCCGTGCGTGTCTCCGCACTCCCGCCGGCCCCCGGCACACGCAGCTGTCCTGACAGGGTCTGACTCGTCAGCTGCAGATCTGGCACCTGAGCGGCTTTGGGCCAAGCCGAGCACTGTGCAGACTGGCCCGGATGGGACACCTGGACCAGGGCCGGGCCCACCCTTCCGGGCAGCCCCACTCTGAAGGGCCACGGCACTCGGACTCTGACACAGGCTGAGTCCTCGGCGCTGCTGCTGTGGGCGCCCGTTTCACCCCGTGGAGCCGGGGAACCCCTGTTTGTGCCTCAGTTTCTCCCTGGTCAGATGGGGAAAGAATGAGCTGGGAGGCTTTCTGCCCAGACCACTTTTGTCAACAGCCGTGGGTTTAGAGGCTTGTTCTCTTGGTGGGTGCGGCCGTGGGCCGTCGGTGGTGGAGGGCAGGGTGACCAGTGGGATGTACAGACATCCAGGGGCAGCACAGAGACCGCACACTGACCGTTGGGGGCTGGCGTCTGGTCCTGCCCAGGAGGTCACTATGTGCCCCCCACAGCCTGTCATGCTGAGCTCTTGAGGGGCAGTTCTGCAAAGGGTCCCAGGCCTCTGGCTCGAGCCCTGAGTAAGACTGGAGGAGAGGTTATCCCATTACCGCACTAAGGACATCTAGGGACAAATCCGTCTCCATGTCCCAGCTGACACGGACAGCTTAGAGAAGTGGGGGGGAGGGGTCTCCATCACCCAGGCTTGCTGCTGAACCAGGGAAGGACTGTGCATGTTACCGAGACCCAGGCCAGTCTGCAGCTGAGGTGGGGGCAGGTGCGTCTGCAAGGACCGAGCAAGCAGGCTGCTTCCTGACTCCTGCTAGCTGTTACGAGAGAGAGTATCTCAGCTCGGGGAGGCCGTGGGGAGGCTGAGTGGAGGTACCTGCCTGTCCTGGTTCTTTAGTCATCCAGATTCTGAGAAGTTCCAGCTCTCTGGGGGAGGGGGGCTGCCATGTAGATTAAGTCTCTTTTGCTTTTGTCCCATAAGCAGTAGCAACAAAAATCCCAGCACGTCACCACTGGCAACCAAACACTTCATTCTGCCAGGACTTTTGGAAGTAGGTCTATAATATGACACGATTCCTTTTCTCTAATTTTTAAAAAATCTACATTAATAAAAACAGATACAGCAAAATTTCCCCGGAGTCACGTTTGTAAAGAAATCAGTGTCAATGCTTAGTCCTACACGTTTACCCCGTATTCTGATTTGCACTTCACGTTACCCAGCGAGGGGTCTCCGTCGGGCTGACCCAGGCCCCGGGCAGACGCTGTCCTCGGGGTGGCTGGACTCCACTGCCGCGTGCACGCTGCCTTGGCCAGAAGTCAGTACGAGGTGAACTTTAAATAAAAAGGGATGGATGCACTTTGTTGTGAAAAAACGCCTTGCACAATATTTGGTAAGTCCTTTATTTCGGACAGTTTTCATCATGGTTGCCGGGTTGCCTTCAGGGACGAGGCTTGCCACACCCTGTCCCTCCCCAGGGAAGCAGGTACAATAAGCAGCTGGTGTGCCCTCTGCAGGAGTCCTGCACGCTGGAGCCAAAGAGAAATTCTTAGGTGCCCGCCGCCAGGTCAGAGGAAAGCTGCTGGGATGGGTTGTGTTCCCCACTGTGCCCAGCAGGTGGCGCCGCCGGCCAAGGAAAAACGGGAATTCCCGGGGACCCCTGGCCTTTGTCCCAAGGGAGAGGCCCGAGCAGGGGTCCTGCGCCAACCAGAGCCCGGGCTCCTGTCAGTCAGGGTACTCACGGGTGAGGCTCACACGCAGTGGACATGCCCAGGCGAGGAGGGGCCCGGCTCCCCCCATGTGACCCGGTCAGATGCCCCCGAGTGGCTGCCGCACCGTCGGGGCCCAGGTTTTGGGGTGGTGATGCCGGGGCAGGCGGTTCATGGTGGCGGCAGGTGGATCCACGAAGAGCCACGGGACGGGTTTCACCCCTCCCTGAGTTTAACTTGGCGCTGACGCAGAGCAGTTCCTGCTCGCACCCGGGACTCCGCCACGCTGCGGCGGAACGAAGGGGCCGCGCAAAGTGACCTGGGGGGGACTTCCGAGGCTAACGTCCCATGAGGCTAATTATCCCAAGGACGCCACCAGTTTGCACAGTCATCTGCCTGGGAACAGCCCAAGGGAAGGAAGGGAAGCAGCCGGGACAGCGGACACAGGCGGGCCTGGAAAGGGAGCCGACGGACCCTGGATACTTGGTCCGAGTGCTTAGATCGCAACAAAACCAGCACCAATCCTGACATCAGGCCACCCAGCGTTATCACGCTCGCAAAGTAACCGATACCGCAAAGCAATGTGATTTCACGGAGAGTACGGATTCCCTACATGTGACAAGACGGTCTGAGCACATTAAGGCCAAGCTTAGGGTCACTGGGGTCGTGACCTGTCCATACTTACTCATCCTGGGACCCTGACAACCCTGACTGTTCGATCTGGCTGACTGGTCATCAGCCTTGCTTATGAGGCAAACACCGGGCACACGGGAACCACGACACCAAAGACAGAAACGCGATCCCAGAGCAAGGGCAGCTCAGGGACTCCTACCCGCTGGCCGCGTCCCGGCCGCTGATGCCAGTAGGAGCCTGAGGCACTGTGGAGGAAGACTGTCCTTCAGTGCTGTCCCCATTCCCGTCCTCCCTGTGCAAATCCTGCCTCGCGTCCCAGGCCCAGGAGCGCAAGCTGTGCAGTTTTCGGGCTCCCCATCGCCCCTCACGTCTGACAGGGTCGTTGGCTCCTCACGGTGAGGGATCCCGTGAGCTCTTCCCAGGGGCCTCTGATGGCGGTTTAATCGTTGTCCTTAGTGTTATACTCACAGTAATAAGAATCTGGGACCCACCCCTGTGAGAAGCACAGCAGTGTCTGAAGGTTACGAGCAGTAAGACGTGTTTCACAAACACGCACCGATTTCCTCGGCCAGGTCCTCCCTCCCGGCTCATCAGGAATTGCTGCTTGGGCCTGAGCTGGTCTCTCGGCCACGAACTTGGCTCCACGGTCCGGGGCAGGTGCGTCTACGTGCCGTTCTGCCGGGAGGGAAGGCTTCCCATCTCCCGGCGGGGCTGGGAGGGACCGGCCACCTGGGCAGGGGACTCAGCCTGCCACTCGGTCACTTCGTGTGGAAAACTGGGGCCGTGACAGTCGCTGCTTTGTGGGGACCTCCAGCCCCTGATGCCACTGAGGCTGGGGAGCCTCAGAGGGACGACGGGCTTTTACCCGCGTGCTTAGGTTAGCTGGGGCTGGGCAGTAGGTGCCCGGAGCGGGGCCCGGATCCAAGAGATTTACCGTGGTCCCCTTGAGGGCAACACAAACCCCAAGAGCCATCCTCCTTCCACTGCCGTCCGCAGGGAGGGCAGCCGGGAGGGGACGCAGGCATGGAGCGTCCGTGGCTTAGAGGGAAGCAGGGAAGCAGGCGGGAGGGCAGGAAAAGCGGCGGAAGGAAGAGGAGGGGTGGCAGGGTGACACCAGGGAAGACAGACGTGAGTGCAGTGAGAACAACGTGTCCCCGTTTGTCGGGCGGGAAGAAGAGGCTCGTAAGCGTGTAGCTGCGTGTGGAGGCAGCCGCGGGGGGACGGGGTCAGGCGGGTTCACAGAGCACCAGACGCTGTGAGGGGCGAGGATTTATGGGCCGCGCTGGATCGTAACTACAGCTCGACCAGCCTCGATTTAGAAAACAGCCTCAGCGGTGATTTTGGAAACAGGAACTGTTGTCAGGCAGTGAACACGAGGTCGGTGTGTCCTGATCAGCGTCCGACAACGGGCAGGTGCGCCATCGTCCGCCCCGTCACCGACCCGTGAAAGCAAATGCAGGGGACACCTGACTCTGGCTCGGGGAGCAGGACACACTTTATTCGGGATGGAAATGCCGGGATCAGAGTTGTTTCCAGAGTGAACGTCTTCCTCCGTCGTGTGGGAAGGGGAGTTCCTGTCCCGAGCCTGACCGTCCGCTCCCAGGAATCAGCCCGCAGCCGCACCCGCTCATGCCCAGCTTCCACGTGCACCACTGTGGCTCCTACTGGCAGAGAAGGATTTGGGATCCACAGGCCGGGTCCTGCAGGAGAGAAGTGGCTTTGAGCCCACGGACAGACGGGACACCCTCTGGGGCCTGGGGACACGCGGATCTCAGGGTGGCTGGAAGGGGCCTCGCATGTGCATTCCAACAGGGGTGTTTCAGGTTCCCTGCCTGGGTGCAAACGCGGACCCTGCTCTGTGGCGGGACACCTCAGGGGACAGCCAGCTTCAAACGTCCCAGGGCCGGCTGACTGCCTACATCCTGGACACGCGCAGACACGCGCTGACTTTACCGCTGCATCTCTTGTGGTCATGCATACAAAGTAAAAATAATAACACGCAAGTCTAGACCAGTTGTCTCAACTCATTTTTTTTTTTAAGTGTATTTTAGAAATCCACATTTCCTTTCAGCTTCTGGCTGTCTTCTTCGGCCAAGATCTGGGGTAATAATGAGCTGAACGCCTGCCCTTGGCTGTCAGTTTCGATCTGGTGTGTATGAACGGAAAGCACTGTCATGGCTCTTTCTCTGGCTTACTTGTTCTAATTTGTCTACACTTTTTATTTTTTGTTTTTTTGGTTTGCTGTTTTGTTTATTTGGTTTTTTTTAAAAGATTTTATTTATTTACCTGACAGAGAGGGAGACAGCCAGCGAGAGAGGGAACACAAGCAGGGGGAGTGGGAGAGGAAGCAGCAGGCTCATAGCGGAGGAGCCTGATGTGGGGCTTGATCCCAGGACTCTGGGATCACGCCCTGAGCCAAAGACAGACGCTCAACGACTGAGCCACCCAGGCGCCCAATCTACACTTCTTAAAAAGCAGGTTAAAATTTCCACAAATTATCCTCTTGCATAAACACAGTTTTCGTGACCAATAAATGCCCAGCAGGTGTGTGCACAGCGGGACAGAACCAGCAGTGGGTAGCATGGGACCGGGCTCTTCGTGATGGCCTCTCGGTCTGAATGGGAACACGTGACCTGTGGCGAGCCTGTGCTTGCTCAGGCATGCACCCACCTGCCCTGCGCCCCGAGCAGGGGCACCAGGCTGTGACACACTCATGTCCCGGCGTGTTCCACGACCTGGCTGGCAGGTGCCTCTTCCACCTGTGTCTCTGATGTGCAGTGAGGCTTTACGGCCTGCGTGCGTCCTGCGGACAAGCACACACCTGGTTACGGTGGTCACAACTCAGGAGAACCCCCCAGAGCCTGTCACACACATTGTCACGTTGCCACTGTGACCGGAGGGGGCATTGGAACACCAGTGCCTCCCGAATCCGTCAGGGGAGGAGCTGGGGGCCGCTACTACTGTGAGGAGAGCTTTAAGGTGCAGCATGGCCCGCACTGTTCTCCTCCATCGAATGGGGGGTGGTGTCAGGAGGCCACGGAGCTGGTCCAGCGCCAGGAACCCCGGCCGCAGCCCACAAACGCCCTGGCCAGCAGCCACTCCCAGCCCCAGTCCTGCCAAACTCATCTGATCATACTTCGGATTCGTGCAGAAATGCATTCGGAAACTTGCAGTCCCCGGGGGGAAGAAAGTGCACTGCGGGCAGGCCCCCCACTCCCGTTTTCTGTCTTCTGTTTCCCAGGCTCACTGCAGACACTGCGTCTGGATGTAGGTTTCCTGAGCCATGAACATCTCAGAAGCACACTGTGCCCTCTCCTGCTGGAGCCGGTCAGGGCTGCGGCCCCTCCTCGACAGACCCGCACAAAGCCGGGGGTCCCAGGGTGTGAACAACACCCTTCCGGACGACCAGGGCCCCAGGCAAGTCACAGGGAAATCAGGAAATGTCACGGGAGGAATGGAAGCGGGCAGGATGCACTGGGACCCACGGACACAGAGAACGCCGCACGCAGAGGGGATGTTCCGGTGATATGCTCCCACGTGGGAAGGAAGAAAGACCTCGGGTGAGCCACGTACCTTCACAGCCGGCGGAGGGGAAGAAAGGACCAGCGGAGCTCGAGTTGCAGGAGGAAGGACAGGGAGACCGGAGCAGAGAGGTCTCCCCGGGTGCGGTTTAACCTCCGTCTCACCCCCACCTCCACCCCCGCCTGAGGCCGTGAGCGGTGACGCCGAGCTCTCCTTGGGGCCGACACCCCGTGTCCGCCACAGATCCAGGACAGCAGAGCCCGGCACGTGGCCACCATCCTCCTGGAAGGGGCCGCGCTCTCTGGAAAGCGGGCCCTGGATTTCTGTCCCCTCCGTCTGGGACTCACAGGCACAGGCACCGGGCAGTTTCTGTCTGAGCCTCATGTCCTCCCCGAGGGGCCTCAGCGACCGCCCCCCAGGCGCCCTCCTGCCAGTGCCTGCCCCAACAGCCATCAGAGCACAGCTCACAGTAGGTCATCCTTTGGTTTTTGTCTTTTTGTTGATTTTCTGCCGTTTCCCCTGGAGCCCTGAGTGCCGTGATCCATCCTGTCTAACACGGTGCTGGGCGCTCGGGGGACCGAGGGCATCGAGACAGGGCGGCAGGTGCTTTCCATTCAGTCGGCCATTTCCGTGAGAAGCTCACTGCAGTCAGCTCGGAACAGGAACACGCATGTGCGTGTGTGTGCATGTGCACGCGTGCACAGAACACTCGCGCCTCCCGCAGCAGGGACCTGCTTCTGATGATGGTCAGAGCCAGTGCCCTGTTCACATCGTCAGGCATCTTTACAGCAACCGTGTGACATGGACACAGCTGTGGCCCAGTTCCTAGCAGACCTCGGTGCTCTGGGAGGTCAAAGCCTCGCTCGTGGCCGCTGCCCGGAGGACGGGACAATCCAGGAGGGAGTCTGGTCACGTTGCCGTGGGACAGCCATTCCCCTGGGCACCAGCTCTGTCTCTCCGCAAAGACGGAGCAATTCGCAGACATGCAAATAGACATCCTGGTGTAGAAAGCAAACCTGAAAACCCTGCGTACCGCATTTGGGAGGGAGCGTCTCTCCGTTGGAGTATTTGGTGGGTTTCTACATCCATTTCCATCTCGGCCCGCGGGCGATGGATGGAAGCGGCGGGGCCGCTGTGTCACTGCCATGAGTTTGATCAGACTCTTTCCAAAACACAAGGAGTGGGGAGATGTGGGGCTCCTTCAGCAGCGTGTCCCGAGATACAGGGACAACCACAGCTAACATGAGACACAGCAACCCCGCCCGATCTTCGTAGGGCTGTATGTACTCCGGACAGGGGACCTCACAAACAGGCTTTCAGGAAAAAACCACACAAAGCATTTTGTTAACATAGCCTTTTCCTTCTTCATTCTCTTTCGTGTTTGTCATGGAATTATGATTCAAGCGTGTCCCGTGAGGAGCAAGCAGGGCCGCTGGATCGTGGGTCCTGCCCCAGGGACTCGGGGACGAGACCATGAGTGGGGCTGATGTGGGGCGGGAGGCAGGAAGCGAGTTCGCAGAGAGCCAGGGGTGCCGGGAGAAGCATGAGGCTGCGAATGCGGGTCCAAGCCCAGCCTCCTCGTCGATGGGCGCGTCACCGGGAGCTGAGGGTGAGTTTGCAGAGTAACGTCCATCCCGGGAGGAAGGCAGCGTTGCTCAAGTGACACGGACTCAGCAGGACAGTCAGGACACGTCCCCTCACACTGCCATGTGCATCGCGGGACACCCCATCATTCCTGTGGTTGCTTCCACGTCTCGCGGACTCAGGGCACGGTAGAAACACGCTTTGAGGGGCCACCCTTTCCTGCGGTACCGCGTGTGAGGGCGTCTGGTCTCCTGGAAGGACAGCTCTGGGGAGCAGGGCTGGGCACTCGTTCCTGCTGTGTTCCCTGCACCCAGACCTTGGAGAGCCGAGTGGACTGAGGTATGGAGAGGGAGCCTCGGGGCTTCGGAGCCCCAGCCCGGCTGGAGGGGGGGGGAGGCCCCACACATAAACCCCCTGGGAAGCCGTGTAGAGCAGAGGCCAGGAGGGAGGAGGGGCCCCAGGTGCTGTCCCAGCATCCGGCCAAGTGCAACACTCACTCATACGCACAACCGGCTGGACGTGCTTTTGGATGAAGCCATGCAGCCTCGCGGTGAAGGGCTGGGCGCGGTGCCCAGATGCCAGGGTGTTTATGGATTGTGGACGCGGAGTTGCCGGTGTGGACACGGAGTGGCAAGTGGCCCGGGTGAGCCCCCACCAACGGGCGGTGAGAGCCACCGCAGACGGCAGTTCCTCGGATCGGCCCACATGGCGCGAAGCCCCCTCTGGTTGCGCGCTGTGCCCTTTCAATCCCAAAGGACAAGCTCCCTCCCTTTCCAAGCTTCCCTCTCTCCCTGGGAGGACCCAAACCCAGGAAGTTTCAAATTCTCAACCAAAGCAGTTTCAAATACAAGATGAAAGGCCTTTTGTTGTGGGGAGCGGAGGGGAGGGGAGGGGAGGGGAGAGGATCTGGAGCCCGGAGAGGGCGCTTCTGGACGTGGCTGCAGGTTTGAGCTCCCTGGGGACTTAGGTGCTGTCCTGCTGTCCATCTGGTCCCCACAGAGGCCGCGGGCCAGCAACTCTGGCAAGTCAATCACACCTGCTCACGCCCCTCCGAGCGTCTCTGTGGCCCAAAGGGTCTGCACCCATCCTGCCACTTCCTGACCAGCAAAGCGGTGCGTGGGGGCGCGTACGAAGGCTCCAGTATGATGGACACTTTCTCCCAAATTTCCTGGGAATGTATTCACTTGACGCATGGCTGTCAACATCTGTTTTCCTGGTGTGTGGGGGCTGGAGGCACAACCTTTGCGTAATGACAAGGTGACTGATGTCTAACAGAGGCGTTTACAAACACAGAGTTGTGCGTGAACACTAAGTTGTGGTCATGTCAGATTTTCACAGAGTGGACATTCAGTCCACGGGATCGCAGAACCCGGGCGTGTGCGCCGACAGTCTCATTCTTACTGCTTTGTTCATTTGGTGACCGGCTATGGGTCTTAACTACTGCCAATGTCTAAGCTTCTAAGACCAGGCGATCCCTAAAACGGGGACGATTTCCTGCCGCCAGCCCCACCTAAAACTAGAGATGCTGTTTAAACGTTAGTAGACATAATCTCCGTGACAGGTCAGCAGTGGTGCCTTGAAGAGGATGTAAGTGATGACTGGTCAGTGGTTTGCAGGAATGACAGTGGATGGTGACCGGCCTGACGGTGACAGCCCTGATGGTGTGATCACGCTCGGTCCAAAGCAAACTGGGAGGAGGCCGGGGGTGCGGCGGCCAAGCCCAGACCCCTAGACCTGGGTAGAACTTGGTTCTCAAATCTACTCCAGCTCTTATCAGGGTGGGCAAGCGAGATGTTCTGCAAACAGACACCCCAACACTGCTGTATGTGATTCCTGGGGCTTGAGTAACATGATACCGGGGCCCCGCGGGCTTGGCCATGGAAATCTGTTCTCCCCCTTCCACAGCATGGACATGTGGGATCATAATGTCGGGGAGGGCTGCTCCTTCCGGGGGTTCGCTGGCCACCCCTGGCCTGTAGGCACACCCCTGGTCTCTGCTCTGATCTTCACCTGGCCTTTGCTCTGTGTGTGCCCCTGAGGATAGCAGTCCTGCTGGACTGGGGACACCTACTCCCACACAATCTCATCTCAACTCATTATGTCCCCAACAACCCTGCTTCCAAATATGGTCACATGCCAAGGTACCAGAGGTCGGGTCTTCAACCTGTGAATTTGGGGAACGCATTTCAGCCTGTAACAAAGACCTCACACGATCGACAGAAGAGTGTAACGACATCATGGCTGGATTCACCTAGCCCGCGAGACACACTGCTGGGTCGGAAGCAATTCCTCCCGGTGTGGGCCATTGCTCTGCCAGAAGTTACGGATCTGTTCCGAGTGTGTCATTCAAATACCCTTTACCCGACAGATGGCAAACTCACGTGTCAGGTAAAGAAGCGCAGGTAGAGGCGGTCTTGGGGTTTAAAGGAAACGGGTGCTGGCTTTACTATCGAGACGCGGCGTGCAGGCAGGCAGAGCGGCGCAGTCATGGGTCCGGGGACGCTACCCCCCAGGTACTCGGATAGGAGCCAGGCTACAGTGGGCAGTGGCTGGGGACGCCCTTGGAACGCGACAGTGACCTCCCAGTGGTGAGACCTGACCACCAGGGCTGAGGTCTGGCATGCCGCAGCGCCACTGCTGCAGAGGGACAGGGGGACGGGACTGTGGGAGGCGGCCGGGGAGCAGGCGCGGCAGAGGGAAAGGGCTCCGCGGAGCTCCGTGGGGCAGTGGCAGCAGTGTCTGGGCAGACGCTCTGCGGCGGGGTGGGGGTGCCCTGGCCAGACAAGACCAGCGATGGCTTCTTGTAGTTTATGTCCACGAGAAAATTCAGCAAGACTCTGAGCTTGATTCCTCAGAGCCGCTGCTCAGGTGAGTGGACCCGTCGGCCGCAGAGACACTCTGTGCTGCCATTTTTAACATAAAAGTCCAACTTTCAAGTTCCCAATTTCCCTGGGGGGTGCAGCCGAAGAATTGGTTTTTTATCCAGGGATGACCTTCATTCTCCTAGAAAACTCTGTGAGAATCTCTGCTTCTAATGAGAGCATCTCATGCAACCGGTGGCGTTACCGAGCGTCCCTGCCCGAGAGTCTCCATTCACAGTCAGCTGACACCCCAAGGTGTGCAGGCCACTGCTCCCCCTTCATTACTTAAAGCATAACACAGACCCAGGAGTCTAATCTAAGGCTTCGTACAAACTCGCTCTGGGGCTGGAGGGGCTTAGGGCACGAAGCATCCGCACTGGCCTCTGAAACACACCAGCCTTGCCCACGGGGGAGCAGACACCCCCGTGCCAGCTTCAGAGGAAGGACTTACCACCTGCAAATCACCGTCCAGGTGAGACCTGCCAGGCCACCAACCAGCAGGGCGCCCAACGCGATGGAGACCAAGGACGCCTTCGGGAGCCTCCCAGAGTCTGGGGAGAAGGAGAGGGTTAGTGAGCCCCTGCCAAGGGCTGCTGCCAGCGTGCCCTGCAAGCCCCAGCCCGCCCTGCCCAAAGCAGCCATTTCAGCAGATGCGCTCTCCTGAACGTGAGGTGTGGGAGAGCTGGGGGAGAGCACAGGGGTGCCTGCCCTTTCTCAGGCCACAGGCCCTCCCTCGAGGACTGGCCAGGAGAGACGAGCAAGCCCCATGCAGAGGTGTTGGGGACCTGGTCTGCCTCTGCTGGGCTTAGAGAGGGGCCAATGGTGGTTGGAGGTGCCATGTGACACCATGAGCTCGTGCCCTTGGCAACCCTGCTTTTTGCAGAAGTGGGTAGAGGGTAAACTGTCTGGGCACCTGTCTGGGCAATGGTCAGAACCCTGTGGGGAAGCCGTGGGGGACAAAACACAGCAGGGGTCCCAGCTATAGGCTCGACTGGGAGAAATGAGCAGGGCTGGCAGGTACAGACCAGAAGGGGCCGTGGCTGGACGGGGGTGAGGCCAAGGAAGGAGGCTGCCTGTAGAGGCCTGGGACATGTGGGGTTTCAGTGATGGAACTTGGGAGTGCCTGTGCGACACCCGACCTCGACCTCCTCAACCCAGAAAGCAGGGATAGAATAGGCGGCTTCTCCAGCCCCGTCCTGTTCTGGGTCCCACCACCTGCCGAGGATGTGCCCACCCACGAAGAGAGGGCTTTGGGATCTCCGTGCACCACGGGCTCCTCTGTGTGGGTGCAAGTCCCATGCCTACACATGTGCCCATTCCAGGTCTGCTGGGGTCACTACGGGCCAAGTAGAAATACAGGAGGTAGGGAAATCCGCTTTCAAATAAAAGGTTAAATACTGTCAGCCGGCATAAAAGAGGCCCCATGGTGAGCACGGCCGCCTGGGTGTCGTCCAGAGTGCGGGCAGAGAGGACACCCACGAGAGACTTGCCTTGCACAGATTCTTCCAAAACTATAAAGAGTGAACTTCACAGACATGCCCACCGTGGTCCGTGGCCTGTTGCCTACATCGAGCCAGCTCCCAGATGGCAGGTGTGTGCCGTTCAGAGAGCTGCCCCTGCCCCGGAAGGTGGACGGAGTGGGAGTGGGGACCCCTCGGCGGACTACACGACGCCCAAGCCGGCTCAGCCTGCGCCTGTCTGGTGCCTGGAATGACCCTCCCCTCTCTCCGCCCCACTGGCCTGATGTCCACCCAGCCTCCCTGTGGCTGTACAGAGATGGGCCTGAGGAGGTAACCGGAGTCAAATGAGGCCACAAGGCTGGGCCCCCATCTCAGTGACTGGAGTCCTGTGAGAAAGGACGACCAGGTGAGGACACGGGAGAGGGTCCTCGAGAGGAACAGCGCTGTCCACGCCTGGACCTCAGACTTAGCCCCAGGACCAGGACGACAGGTCTGCTGTGTGGTCCAGCTGGGTGTGCAGTGCTGTGACCCCAACAGAACGCAGAGCCTTTTGTCCCAAGACTCAAAACCAAAGACAACCAGAGCCAGCTGGGCCCTGGTTCGTCTCCAGACACTGTTCCCAGGCTGCTCGTGACCCCAGTGGTCGTGGACGCAGGGACGGGGGGACGGGCAACGGGATGCAAGCTGGCGATACCTCCAGCAGACAGATGGCTGCGCCGTGCCCCGACCCACCCAGGACGGGGTGACCACGTGCAAAGACCCCAGTAAGAGTCACTGTTTCCTGAAAAGATGCCTCAGCCTCTACCGAACCTGTGCAGCTTCAGGGTGTGCCCTGCACAAAATCTCACCTTTCTGCGACCAGGATCATTCGGGGGGCGGGGATGAGGTCCAGAGTAAACGTCCACAAGGAAGGCATAGCGGGGGCGCCCCCCACTTTGCAGAAGTAGGTGCTACAGAAGCACAGAAAGTCTTCCCGGGGAGACACGGGACTGCTGACCCTGGGCCCTCGGCTCGCCCTGAAGGTCCCAGACCTGAGATCCCAGGCCTGGAACAGCCCTGACCCCCTTCCTGGGTGTGTGTGCGGCATGGGCACCTGACCAGGCGGCCTTCAGATGGCGGTTTTAGACATTTTCCTGAAAACCCTGAAAGCGAGAGCTGCTGTTTTTGTAGTTTTCTGTGACCCAGAGTGTTCTGGTATCAGATCCATGGAGAACAAATGTTCAAACAGAGGAAAACTGAATAAGGCCAGAGGCTTCCCCAGGAGGAGGCACCATGGCCAGGGGCAGAGGGAAAGCTTGTGAGGAGGACACGGGGTGAAGCCCACGGCCAGGGGCACACGCAGCAGGCCACCAACAATCACATACTGGTGCAGCCCCGTCACTCACATCCACGCGTGACAGAAGCGGGACACACATGGCCCTGTCACTCGCATCCACGTGTGACAGCACCAGGACACACATGGCCCTGTCACTCACGTCTACGCATGACAACAGCGGGACACACGTGGCCCTGTCACTCATGTCTACGCATGACGGCTGCAGGATACACGTGGCCCTGTCACTCACGTCCACGCGTGACAGCAGCGGGACACACGTGGCCCTGTCACTCACGTCTACGCATGACGGCTGCAGGACACATGTGGCCCTGTCACTCACGTCTATGCATGACAGCAGCGGGACACACATGGCCCTGTCACTCATGTCTACGCATGACGGCTGCAGGATACACATGGCCCTGTCACTCACGTCCACGCGTGACAGCAGCGGGACACACGTGGCCCTGTCACTCGCATCCACGTGTGACAGCAGCAGGACACACGTGGCCCTGTCACTCACATCTACACATGACGGCTGCAGAATACACATGGCCCTGTCACTCACGTCCACGCGTGACAGCAGTGGGACCCACGTGGCCCTGTCACTCACGTCTACGCGTGACGGCTGCAGGACACACATGGCCCCATCACTCACATCCACGCGTGACAGCAGCGGGACACATGTGGTGCTGTTACTCACGTCTACGCATGACGGCTGCAGGATACACATGGCCCTGTCACTCACGTCCACGCGTGACAGCAGCAGGACACATGTGGCCCTGTCACTCACATCCACGCGTGACAGCAGCGGGACACACGTGGCCCTGTCACTCATGTCTACGCATGACGGCTGCAGGATACACATGGCCCTGTCACTCACGTCCACACGTGACAGCAGCGGGACACACGTGGTGCTGTCACTTGCATCCACGCACGATGGCAGCAGGACGCTCATGGTCACGGGCGCAGTGCAGCTGGGAGATTGACCCTGCTGCCATCTGTAGGCTGGACCGCAGACCTGCCCTCCCCTCCCTGCTCAGGAAGCATGAGGAGTGTGCACTCACCTACACACGTCGTTCCGTCCTCCCCCAGCACGTAGGGGTCTGTGCACTCGCACCTGAAGCTGCCCTTGGTGTTCCTACACCGGGCCGACGGGTGGCAGGGAGGGGGTGTCACGTCTTCACACTCATTGATATCTGCACAAACCACATGGAGGTCAGGCAACGTCCCCATCCTCCCCGTCGCCCACTCTGGTCCTCACCCTGGAGACACCCGCACGCTCCCTGCACTGTGGGCAAGAGAATCCGAGAACCCCCCGTGGCCAGTCAGCCGTGTCCCTGTTGTGCCATGCCTCTCCCTGAGCACCCGCTTTCTCCTGGCCAGTGCATGTCCTCTGAGGTCAGCTTGGCAGACGGTCGGCCCCTTTGTGACCACGCAGCATGGTGTGACCATGAGGCTGTGCGGGAGACCCCGCGCACAGCGATGCTGGTCCAGTCCCTCCCGGCCGATGGCTCACTTCCGTTCAAGCTCTGTGCCAAGTGCTCCTGCTTGAGCAGGAGGGGAGCCAGTGGGACCACGGCTAGGGCACGGCCGGGGTGCCCCGTGGAGTCACCGGTGGCTCGCAGCACACGGGCCTGCTGTGCCTCGTCAGACATGGGGTCAGAGGCTCCCGTGGATGCCGGCCCCCTCCACCCCGAGTAGGACCCGGCCTGCTGTGGGACAGGAGCGGGTGGGATGCAGGTGAGCAGGGCAGGGCTGGGTCTGTGCACCCTCTAGACGGCTCACCCTCAGAGAGCATGCGAGGCCTTGGGTCATGACACCACGACCCTTGACGCTGACCCACTGGGGCAGCACTGGCTGCCCAGCCCTGAGTCAGAGCCTGGGCTCTCAGGCCCAGCGAGCTGGTATGCGTGGGCGAGCCACCGTCAGTGAGGAAGGGGTGCTGCCCTCACGTCTCCTTCTGCCAGAAACCTGGAACCCCTTGCTGGATTTCCGGGGCCTGTTTCCAGGTGACTTGTGTTCATTTTTCTTCAAATAATGTTTCTTTTCCAGCCAGTTCCAGGAAACACAGGTGGTCTTAGTGTCAACAGACAACGTGTGTTACGTATCACTGAGCACGTGTTGAATAAATGCAACACACACCATCACACTCTCCCAGGCTGTCGGTGTTCGGGGAATGACGTGAAAGAAGCTTGGCCCCCTTGCCTTCATCCCGGACCCTGTGCCGCCAACACTCCGGGGCGATGTGGGGACAGGGCGCATGGGGACTTGCCAGGTAGAGGCTGGACCCCCGCACAGGCCGGCGTCCGGACACGGAGTGATGCTCGCCTCCCAGGGCGCGGGTGGGGGACTTGGAGCCTGACCAGAGCCGCGTGACAAACGTAAGTCCCGGGCGTTGTCCACAGGGCAAGTGCACATGGGGGTGCAGGGCGGGGTTGGTCCTGACGCGGAGGCCAAGGCTGAGGGCTGCCCCAAGACAGACTTCCCCCACATGTAAATGGATGTAATTATGCACCTTCAAAGAGCTGGGGGTCAGGACCACTGTGTGCCTTTCAGGGGACACGCTTCACCCAAGTCAGTGACCCCATACTTTCTGGTCTCCCTGCCCGGGGAAGCTGCAGGGTAAGTGGGGACAGACCCACACGGGTCTCAGGCCCGCCGAGTCCCCAGATTCCTGGGTCGATCCGTGTGAGGCCAGGCTCGCTTACCTGCCCCGCGTTGTCTCCCACCCCTGCGCACAGGGTGCTGGCCGGGGCCTCACTGTCCGGGGGACACAAGAGCCATGGCTGTGTTCATCCGTCGCACGCCCTCTTGGAAACAAGGAGCAAAGGGCCACAGACACCCCACTTTCTACCACTTTGAATTCCCAACTTTAAAGCCTCAAAAGAGACTCATTACAGTTAATCTGCCAGAATTCTTTCCATCGGCCTCTCTTGTGGGTGAGTCGGCGGACGAGCAGGGTTTGAGTGAAGAGGAGAGCGTGTGTCTCGTGGGGTCTGTGCGTTAACCCTGCAGTGAGCCCGGCTTCCCCTCCCGTGGCCACGGCCTGAGCTGCGGTGTCACCGAGGACCCGCGGTGGCTCTTACACTCACTCTCGTCAGCTTCGCCCCACGAGGGAAGGGCTCCGTCTGCACCGTTCACGAGTCTGTCTCCCCTTGTGATTCTCGATCTCAGAAGGCCCGGCGCCGGGCACAGATCAGGTGGAAAACGTTTGTGTCCGTTAACAGTGCATTCATACCATCCTCTGCTCCTCCTCGGTTTCAGGGCTTTGTTTAAAGGCAGCCCATCTTAATTATTACGCATCAGGACAAAGCACAGCATTGTACGACAACGAGTCAACACCCTCTCCTTCCTCATCCCGGCTCACGGCGCCGAGTCTGAAACCAAGTTTAACGAGTCATCGTTTTCGTGAAGACATTTACAAATATTTTACAAACAAATGGTCTCCTCCGCTTTTATAAAAGTCTAAGCGGGTCCCTGTTAACCCATTCCTGTGTGTTTTTACTCCACGATGCCTCGTGGGCAGCACGCACGGCAGCGGGCACCCTGCGGGTGTTTTCAGATGCGTTCGCCGTGTGCGTGCGCCAGAATCCGAGCCACTCCTCATGACGCACAATGTTCATCATGTTGGCTCCGTGCCCTGTGCTTTCACTGCACATTTGACTCATTTGGACCGAGAAGCCGTGAGGGGACTGAGGACCATCCCCCTCTAATGTTTGCAAATGCGGAGTCACAGTGGCTGTGGGTTTTGGAGGCAGACACAGAAGCCCTGAGGGGGCCCAGGCCAGGCGTGTGGGGGCGCAGACCAGGTCAGGGCCGGTGGGGAACAGGGTCCAGTTAGAGCGGGTTGGCCAGCCTTCCTGGACCCACCCCGCCCAACCAGAGTCTTGGTTACCGTGCAGGTCCTGACTAGGACTCGCTGGGGGTCCCGGAGCTGCTGCCTCTGCGGCCACAACACGTGAGCCTGGAATCTGCCCAAACGGCGTGCCGCGCCCCCAGCAGTCCCCCAGGAGCGCCCATCAGGCTCAGACCGAGCCGGGTCTCTCAGCTGGTGGTCAGCAGGAGCCGGGCATGTGCTGGGCCCAGCTGGTCTTGTGCCGCCATGTCAGGGGGAGATTAAGTGTTGGTTTGAGGGATTATGGAAGAGGAAAGGCATGAGGGGTGGGCTGAGAAAGCAAGTCAAGAATAGAGCTTTGGTGTCATGGATGCTGAAAACAGCCAAGATCAACACCTCAAATGTCCAGGTATTTAGGCAAAAAGGGTGTGAGGCACACAGCACTGTGGGTTCCTGTAAGGTGAACTTTCTGGAAGGCAGATCTCTGATGGAGCTCTCTGGGAGGTGTCCCTGTCCTCAACCAGGCCCTAACGAGGTGCGGGCTGTCTGCCAGCCCAGCCGCTCGCGGCCTGCTTGGGCAAATCTGGGTGCAAAGCTTTTCCAGTGTGGCCATGTGTTCAGCACCAAAGTCCCTGGCACCGGCGGGCTCTGACCTGGTTGTTTCTGTGTCATCGGCTGTCTCTCAGGGTCATTCCCCGGACCTGGTTCTGCAGCTGGCGACCCGCCCTCCCCCAGACCCTGCCACGAGCCTGGCAGGTGCACGGGACTGCACCGTCGCAAACTGGGTGCTCATGGTCTTGCTCAGTCTTCCTGTAGGATTTAAAGCCAGAAGCAGGGAGCCCTATCGCCCTCCCAGGACAGGACGTTCCTGACATTCAAAACTGAAACGGGGATTTTTGTTACTGAGGAGAAATATACATCACAAAAAATCGACCATCTGAACCATTTTTAACTGTGCGTTTGGATGGCATTAATATGCAACTATCACCACCACCCATCCCCAGAGTTCTCATCGTCCTACGTGGACACTCGTGCGTGAGTTCATCCCTCTTCCCTGTGCAGAGTGACACGCAGCTCGTAACGAGCAGCCCGCATGCGGCTTGGCGCCTGACACCAGGCTCCTGTCCCAGACTTCTGTGGCCACGGTCCGTGGGCCGGGGAGTCGGGCACGCGTGCTTCCATCTCCCAACATCGCTTCCCTGGCCACCACCTGGTGCCCACTGACAGGGTCGTGCACTGAAATTGTGGGTCATTTCTGAAGCAGTCAGGGCTGCTCTCACCAGGAATCCCCAGCCTCGGGGTCCAATGCACAGACGTCCCCTTGGGACGTCCCTTCTGCCTTCTTCTCTGCAGGAGCGACTTGGGGACGCAGGCCAGTCACCTGAGCTCTGCACCGGCCACCGACACTGTTCCAAGCAGTGTATCGGGGCAGGCGAGAGGGGCAGGCGAGCGGGAGGTGGCTCGGGGCACCCGGGGCAGACCCTGGAGGCTCTCCCACCTGCGCTCGCGTTCTGGCTGCAAGTCCACACCAGGCGCACGGGGCCCAGCACACGGGGGATGAGGATGTGGCTGGATGACAAGCTATTCCAGGCTGTTTCGAGTGGAAGAGTTTCTCTTTGGTTTCATTTGAGGAATTGGCTGTTGCAGCTCTTCATGAAAGTCACTCACACGTCCCCTTCCCTGCCGGTCACCGTGACGGCCATGCGGTGACGTGACTGTCTAGAAAGAGGCCAGCTGGGGCGTGTGTCAGCCTAGGACGGACACCGTATTCCACGCCAAAGCAATTCCTGGGAAGATAATGACGCCCAGAGGCACCTTTCCGTGAATGGCACTTGCTCTTACTTCCTGTTTGAAAACGGCAGATTTGGGGGTAAAGTCAGTAAAGCCTGTGCCTCTGGAGCCACTGACCTCTGCAGACGGGGGGCCGGAGATCCGCGCCCCTGGGGGAGCAGGCCACCTGCTCCTGGCCTTGCAGCTGGAACCCGTGGTGGCAGAAGAACACGAGCACGTGCTGCCCCGACTCGCCACAGAGCGTGACGCCCCCGTTGTCCACGCCGTCCGGGAGGCTGCATGCGTCACCTGCACCGAGAGGGAAGACAGACGCCGTTGGGACTTCACTCCCCATTCTGCCCCCCCCCCCCCTGCCCCCCCCCCCCGTCTCCCAGCCCTCTCGCCCGCACGGACCCCACGTCCCACGGTTCCGTCCAGGCCGCGCACAACGGGGCTCAGTGGTGATTAGGAACGAACCCCAACTGCCTCAGGTCGCTGCCCTGAACCAACTTCTCCAGGCTTTGTCCCCACCCGACACACCGCTCCTGTCACCAAGCCCGGGGCTGGCGGCCACGACTCTGCGCCACGTGCCTTCCTCCTTCCTGAGGCCCTCTCTGGGGGCTCCCCTCAGGGCCCTCACTGCCTCACCTCCTCACCTCCCTCACCCTTCGCCCCCTTCCCCCCTTCCCTTCTCCCCACTCACCTCCTCACCTGCCCACCTCCTTGCCTCCCCAGCTTCCCGCCTCCCCGCCGGAGCCGTGCCTGCCGCGGCCTAGGGGGGCACACAGCTTCTTGGCACCGGGTGCACCTCTGTGGACAGCGCCACGGAGGCCCAGTGGATGCCCTGTGCCCCCAGCCCCACGCTCATCCACCCCCCGGCCCACCCCGACTCGGGGGACCTGCGTGCAGCTCAGACGTGGGGTGCCCACCCCCCCTTGTGGCACATGACACTCTCGAAAACAACCCACATGCTACAACATAATTTAAAATGGGCTTCACGTCACCTTGAGGAAGGGCTTCCCTCCACATGTCCAGGTTCAGACCCGGAATGTTCTCACATGACTCAAAGTCCTGCGGGAATCTCCCGATTTGGAAGGCGTCTGCGGGCACGCTGGGGAGGCCCGTGTTGTCACAGATGACCCGGGATAGGGAATGCCTCGCCAGCTCGCGCCGTTGGGCCTCGGTGAACACTCCACTGCTCTCCCACCAGAACCTGCACGGGAGGAGAGGGCCGAGTGCGCTGCAGGGGACCCGCGGCTGAGGACGCCTCCTGTTGGGCAGACAGGTGTCCTGCGCTGTCGACCACGCCCGCGGGCTCCCAAACTCCTCACCCCTGACACATTGGGCCTGGAATGAGGGGCTGGCTCGGCAGACTCCCTCGGGGACCTTCGCAGGGTGGGGTCCCAGGCCGAGCGACATGGACAGCGCACCCACCCCGTCCCTGGGGCTCGGCCTCATGCCTCGGTCAGCACCCACGTGCCCAATTCGGCAGATGTGTGAGAGAACACCCAAAGGTGGGTTTCTGGGCGTCAGGAACACCTGTGCTCTCCACGTGATGCCCGCTCAAGCGTGAGAGCGGGTCATTCGGACGCGGCAACAGCAGCTCACAGTTCAAGTGTTCTGTGCGCTCACGCTGCATGTGCTCCAGTTGTGATGACCCAGGTTCACGGCCCCACAGAGACGGCCCAGCCGGGCTGCGGGAGCGCCCACGACGCAGCTGTGTTGGGGCCTGTGTGGAAGTGCCTGGCTGCGATACCCACCGGTCTCCGTCCCTCAGGGCCTTCATCTGTTTCCCAATGAGGCACGCAAACAGCGGACCCGTGCGCGCCTGGGGCAGGAAGGTCTCGGCTAGGCCGCCCAGCCAGACATCGATGTTGTCAGGGTGCCCGTACAGGTCCATTATGCGGCCCGCGATGCTCGCATTGGTGACGGCAGAGCGCAGGTCGGCCCGCGTCTCCAGTCTGGGCAGGCCGCAGAACTCCCTCCATGCGTTGTAGCCTGCAGGGAGGAGGGGGTGCGGTGTTATCTCCCTCCATCCCCGCGTCCGCCCCACCTGCCTGACCAGAGCGGGGCTGCACCGGGAGCTGCTGCGGGAGCAGCCGAGTCCCGTCTGCAATGCCCAGCTACAGAGAAACCACTCCACTACCTGGTGCCCCGCGGAGCGGAACACACCGAATGTTCCCGCACCCCAGTCGGGATCTCACTGAAGAGCCTGCTCGTAAACAAGGTGGGAAGACACCGTCTTTGACAGTGATCATAACTAGACCTCCTGGGGCTTTGAGGGGGAGGTAAGAGCAGCACATGTGGGGGACCCTGAACAAGCAGGCCTGGCTCCCCATGGCGGGTCCATGAGCCCCCGACACACGCAGCAGAGGGACACGTGCGGAGTGGGCCCTGGCCTAGAGGGGCTCCCTGGGCACCTGGCAGGTCTGCACACGGGAACTGAGTGGCAGGTGGCCTTGCACGGCTAGCAAAATTGACCAGACAGCTGGACTATGGGTGCTCCAGAGGAAAGGCCACGGAAGGCAGGGCATCAGGCCAGCCTCAGGGTGGGGAGGGTTGGGACAAGTGAGGGGGATGCGGTTGGGGTGGGCACAGCAAGTGGGAGTCGGAAACTGGGGGTTGGCCCGAGAAGAGGGTCCCCATCCACAGAGTGGCCAGGGGATTGGACCGCTGGGGAGTGACGCCCTAGAGGCAGCTGGAGGGATGTGCTGGCCAGGGCGCGGTGAGAGGAAGAGACAGACAGAACAGCGGCCCTTCTAACTTCCCAAAAAGCACCAGGCCAGACCACCTCCCTCTCCCTCTTTGGGGACTGCTCTTTCTAAACGCCCGGGCTCTTGCCCACTGGGAGGCCCTGGGCACCCCCTGAGGCTCTGTCCTCGAAGCAACACTGAATGGGCTCCCGGCGGAAGAACCAGAGAGGAGCAAGCTGGCTTGAGGTTGGAGACACTTCGCTTCTGATGGAACGGGCTCTCAGGTGGCCGCCCCCACAGCCCAGGCGGGAGGGAAGCCCAGGAAGGAGCGGGGGTGGGCAGACCTGGCAGGCCGTGGTCCCGGCCCCGCTGCAGGTTAATCGATGCCAGGTCCAGCCTGCCCGAGCTCCCCAGCACGAACAGCCTCTCTGTCAGCTCCTCATTCATCAGCTGGTCCTGCACCTGCAGTTTGGCTGGTCTCGCGAGAAGGCCCCTCACCAGGGGGTCCACACCACCTGGAAAACGTCACGGAAGAGGTGAGGTCATCTCATGAGTCCTGGAGAAACAGTAATAATACCTCACACAGTAAACTCTGCTTGTTCTCAACAGAAAACCCTTCACGGTCACGAATTCAAGGTCATGAATTCACTTTACGTGATTCTGAGGATTTCCGAGTACTGCCTGGGTTCAGCCGAGTGGGCGGGTTAACATCTGTCTGGGTCCCTGAGGACTGACCAGCAGGTGCAGAGGGCGGGCCTCAGGTCCGCAGGGGACCCAGAGAAGGAGCCCGGCGGTGCTGAAGTTTTCGTGTCAGTTCCCGCAGCCGAACGCCTGCAGGGGTGGGAAGCTGGAGTCTACCGTGCAGGGTGGCTGAGCAGAGGTGGGTGGGTCAGGGCACTTGTGACCCTCACCTCCGAGTGCCAGCCAGCCCACAGGACCCGTTATGGAAAAGCCCACCTCTCAACTCCCTCCCACCCTGATCGCATGGCGGAGGGAGCTTTATCACGCCTGTCTGGCCTCCTGGGGCCCCAACAGCACAACTCAGAAAGCACATGTGCTTTGGCCTGTGGGGGGCTGGCCTGGGTACCATCGATGTTCGGGGTCCTGGTGACCCGGGTGACCCCAGCCTTTCTCCCTAATGTTCTGTGCACATTCATTAGGGAGCAAAGATCGTGTGTGGTGACTGCTTCCCCTCACCTCCCCCCGCTGCGTCCACCGGGCACCAGGCACATTTGTGACGGGCCAGAAGCTTCTAGAAGGAGGACGCTGGGAGGACAAGGGGTAGAAACAACCCTTCCCAGCACCTGTTGTGCGGACGCTCACGCCCCAGGGCTCTGTGGTGGGGACGAGGTGGGAGCAGGCTGCACGTTTGATGGGAAGGTGGACTTATTTACGCCGAACAGGTGTGCGCCGGTCTCTACTTCGGCATTTCTGAAATAATAGGGCAGAGGCGCTCGCACCCGGGTGGCTACCCTGTGAGGTCCGAAGAAGGTCAGAAACCCGAGGGGGGTGTCTGGATGAGCAGTTCAGCCTTTAAAAGGCTTTGAAGGCATTTATTTCCCCCTTAAACACTGACAGTATTCAGCCCCGTGTGCTGGGAGGTGAAAGCACGCCCTCGCCGCGGGGTGGTGGGCTCTTCCAGGGAGCCGGCGGGAGAGGCTGAGCCCTGGCGGGAGGGGAGGCGCACCTTCCTTGAGGAGCCTCCAGGGGCTGAAGAAGGCGTCCTGCAGCCGCAACGGGGGGAGGGCAGGGTGCTCCTGGAAGCGGGCGTCCAGCCGCCTCACCAGTGGGTGCACTGTGGCGTGGCCAAAGCGGAAGGCAGCCGTGGAAAACACGTTGGACACGGTGGGGTCCACGCCAGGGTCGTAGCCCCCATAGGGGCCCACGTGTTGCTGGAAGGCCTCAGGGCCCAGGACTTTGGGGACATAGTCTCGCATGGTGATGATCTACGGAGAGAGGAAAACAGGAGAGCTTCTGAGCAGGGGCGTCTGGCGGCAGGGCCCTCGGTGCCAGACCTGGGCCACAGGCAGTGACAGGGAAGGACTTCCTCCTGCATATCCCCGGGGGCCAGAGTTGTCCTAGGACGGACAGGCCATCCAGGTAAGGGGACAGGTGAACAGGTGATTGGATCCAAAGAGCATCCTCACGGCGTTGACACTTATGGGGCCGGGGGGCATGTCAGCGACACCCCCAAACACCCCCCAGGGCAGGCCAGGCCACATAAGCTTGGGGGTGCACCACACAGAGACTGGATGCCACATTGCACCCCTGGCCCAACCTCTTCGCCCCCTTCACCGTGGGCACTCCATCAACGTCTGAGCTCAGAAGAGAAGTCAGAGGTCCAGGCGCTTCAAGGAACCTGATCAGTAGAGGCTCAGGATTCAGGCCCGTGAGTTCGAATCCCACCTCCTACTTCTCAGCTGTGCAACTCTGGTGGCTGGGGCGCTGGGTGGCCTCTCCGATCTGGCTTCCTTATCTGGAAAAGCCTTTATCACAGAGCTTTTGTGAGAGTAGAAAATACACGTGCTTTGCTCTGTTGGGTCTGTCGTGTGGTCTCCATGTGGCAGACGTACTTATTACCCAGAGCGGGTCAGTGTGTGTCGGAGGACCCCTCCCCACAAGCTGAAAGGAAACGACACACCAGTTGAAGGCTACTGGTGATCTGAACGTCTCTGGCAGATTAAGTCATGCTGGGACCCCTGTGCTATTCCTTCTTTTCCCCTGAACTCTGTCAGCTTGTTAGATCTTCACAACAGAAACAGGAGGGAAAGGGGCTGGCAGGGTCTCCACAGGAGCGAAAACCATGCGTGGGTTTTGTAAATGAGGCCTCATCCGATTTTGGAAGACGCACCGCGATGTCTAAACAGACAGGAGAGACCTGGCGCGTGAGCCTTGGCAGGCGGCTTTTGTGATCATGGGACCACGCGGTGCGCTGACTGGATGGGGTCTCTGTGGGCTCGCCCCACCTGCACTCAGGCCTCAAGGTGGTTTCTCAGAAAGGTACTCAGGAGCTCTGCGAGCCGGCTGCAGGTGCCTTCGTGGGACAGCAGGAGGGCTGGTGGCAGCCGGGGAAGACGCTCAGGTCTGCTCAGTCGGGCTCGGCCGTGGGCGGCACAGGTCTACACCTGCGGATTCGCCGCGTGGGAGCGCCTTCCTCACTGCGGAGCGTCAGCCACGGTCTCTGATTCCAGTGCCCCTAGCAGCGGAGGAGACCCGTCAGCAGTAACAAGGCCACCTTAGGCCTGTGGTTCCTGCTTGGTGCGGGCTCCCCAGAGGACGGGGTATGAGGGTTCTGCTTGTAGGTTTAACAGTGATTCTCTTTGTTGTAAAAATCAGTGTCAGATTCTTTCAGTATTTAAAAAGATTTTGGTCAATAAATGGCATCCAAAGAGTTATAAGCCAATAGGAGTGATTCTGTCCCAGAACATAAAGGTCTATCGGTTGTAGCAGATAAGCTATTCACGTTCTCCGACTGTTAGAACAAACAACAGCTACCATCTGCCTCCTTATAATCGGTCTCTTTCAAATAAGATGTGTTTTCGGAACGCATGATCCGTACTCTGCAGGAGAGCAGCAGGGAGCGGCAGCCTCGGGTGTGCAGCCTCCGACCCGTTGGAGGGGTGGATGGACCGAGCCCCACGGCACCGCTGAGCATGTTTTCACCTCCAGGGCCTGGAAGACGCTGAATGGAGGCTGGTCCAGCACTCCTTGCCTGACAGGTCATCCCCGAGCCGGTTCAGGGACGAGTGAGAAGCATGCGGGTCACTGATCAGCATGCAGAGTGGTCATGACTTCGTCTCGAAGCTCCTGGCCCTCAGGCCAGGCTGGTTTCAGAGGCGTATCCGTGGGCTTCTCTGGGCAGGAGGTCGGTGTGGCCCTCGCGGCCCAGTGTGGGCCAGGCTCCACTTCTGCTTGTTCTCCCCACATCACAAGGGAAATGGCCTTCCTCTTCCTTGCCATGGACACAAGGCGACTTTAAGTTCCAGTGGAAAAGATTCTAAAGACGTCTGCTTTCCTCTCCCCCTTCTCTGAAGTTTGACCTGTGGTCCTAGGGGACACAGGGTGCATTGTCCTGAGCACTTCCTCTGAGCAGACCCCCAGAGGCGCCAGTGGTGGGGGGGAGACACTGGGGGCACGCCCTCATAGGGCTGACTGTTCCAGGGCAGAAGGGACCCCGGGGAACACCCTGCAGAAGAAGTGGGGGTAAAGGCCTCCAAGGGGAGTGGCGTGGGGCTCTGGTGGACAGAGAGGGGCAGGTGTGGGGCAGGTGTGGGGCTGGTGTGGGGCAGGTGTGGGGCTGGTGTGGGGCTGGTGCAGGCTTCGCAGGTGCAGGAGGCAGAAGGCGCACCTCTGTTTCCGGTGTGTGGGGGGACCAGCGCCAAGGCTGGGCCGTGTGTCCTTGGGCCTAGCTGCTCAGAGCTGGGGCGGTGGCCGTGGCTGGGCCTGCTCTCTTCCTCTAATTTGCAGACATTCCTTTTAATGACAGAATGCTTTTCAGAAGGGGAGAGAGCCAGACCATGGAAGCAGGAAAGAGGGACTGTCTGCAGTCCACCAGGGACCTCTCGGACACAGCCCACACCTCAGCAAGGGTTTTATCAACGCTAAATGCAACGTCTTGTTATCTTAGGGTTTCCGACGTATTTTCTAAAAACACCGAAGAGAAGCTGTTGACTGAAAAAAACACACCAGGGAATCTGAAAGTGAACGGTGAAGCCAAGAAATGTGGACATGGGGTGACTTGTCGGCTTCCCGCATAAGCTCCGCACACACTCCCAAGAGCCCACTTTGTGTGCAGCCTGGTCCAGCGGCCAGGAGAACAGTGTGACCGTGGACAGCGCGTGTCCATGGAGCTCACGCTTGCGGAAGGGGAACAGACACAGCACAACCAAGCACGTTCCCGTCAGGGGGACACAACCAGGAGGACTGCCCACGGCAGAGGAGGGGGTAAGACACCCCCAGTGGGAACCCAGGAACCCTTCCCTGAGCCTGAGTCCAACACCACTTTGTTCAAGGTCAGATCATGTCCAACAAGCTATTTGAATTTTCCTTACAACAGTGACAGGTTTCCAGGTCACTTTATATGCTGTCCTCCAGGTCTGCCTAAATCCCCCTCGCAGATCATACATGGCTCCCACTTCCCTTACATCACTCACTCCGCCTCTGGGAAGTGAGGTCCTGATTCGCAGGCGAGCTCGTCCAGACTGCGCCGTGTGTGCAATGGGAGCCTCGGACCCTCGGTTCGCGTGTCAGGATCCCATTTTCTACTCTGACCCCCTCACCCACCCAGCTCACACGCCCACACGAGCACGTGGGGCACCCCAGGACCTTGCGCACCTGGTGCAGGGCGCCCACCACCTTGCGCGCCTCCTGGTAGGCCGTGTCGGCGCTCCAGTGAGCGTTGAGAGCCTTGAGCGCGGAGGCCAGGCGGTTGTGCTCACGCAGCCACAGCGTGTGCACGGCCGTCAGAGCGGGGACCTCGCTGGCTCGGCCATCCCCTGCCAGGAAGCAGGGTGCCCCGGCCGTCCCGTGGGTGCCGGGCTCAGGCACGCAGGCTGTGGGTGCAGGAGGCCGTGTGAAGGGCAGGTAGGCGCGGCCGGCGTCCCAGTGGCGCGTGTTGACCCGGAGCAGCCCCTCGGCACTGGTCCAGTTGCGCAGTTGCTTCTCCAAGGCCGGGGAGCTGCCGTACACCGTGGACGCGTCCAGGAAAGAGGTCAGCCCGTTCATCTGTTGTCGCGGGTTGGCCGAGGTCACGTTGCCAAAGAAGGCGCCTTGGATCCCGGTGCCACAGGCGGCAGAGGAGCGGTAAAACGGCAAACATGCGCCCCCCGCGGTCCCTGAGGCATTGGCGGGCAGCTGTCGAGAAAGGGGAGATGGAGTCACCCAGCCTCAGCAGAGACACTGGAAGCTCTAGGCTGGCCATGGCCCTGGGCCCCCAGGCGGCACTCTGTGCCCCATCCACTCCTGTCCCTACGCTCGGTTCCAGCTTGCCACCGGCTCCTGCCGGGGTCAGCGAGGTGAGAGGAGGCTGGGGTTTTGGTAGCTGTGATCGATGCAGCCCATATGCTCTGCTGTCTTACCCCTTCTCCCGATTTTTCCCTTCAGTGTATTTTGTTTAGATGCCTGGCCTGTTGGGGACTTCTCGGCATGTGACGAAAGGGTCCTAACTGCTGGTTCTCTTATCTGGCCTGCCCACCAGAAAGCCCTTCCAGGGTGGACCCCTTTCCAGTGTGGGCCCCCCTTCCAGGCACACAGCACAGACTGGAACAGCCTGGAACAGAGCAGCTGCTTGGCGAGGGTGCAGGGGCGGATGCCAGTGAGGACGTGGCCCAGACTGCTCTTGGGTAGGAAGTGCCGCCTGCCAGCCTCCAAGATGTTTTCTACAGTGAAGTGATTAAACCCCTACTTGTCCTGTCTCTTCCTTTGCTGGTAAGAGGGGACCTGAGAACAATATTTATGGGGACCAATTCTGCAATACCTGTGCCGGTCATCACGTGCCCCCTAGCTTTGCAGTGCTACCCCTGGCAGCCTGCCCGTTAGGTACACACACGGGCACCACGGCTAACGTCCGGAGACGTGCCTCGCTGCATTATTTGTGACGGCATGAAAACAGCAAAGTTGAAAACTTAAGTGCTCATGAACAGGCAAACTGGTTAATAGGTTATAATGCATATTTTAAGACTCTAAGAAGTCTTCAAACAATCAAATTTCTGTCCACTTAATGGTATGGGGAGAAGTATACTAATTATTGCTAAGTGACCTGCACTGGGTTCAGAGCAACGCACGTAGCAGGACATGCCAGCTGTACATGATGCACACGCATGCACATGCTGCGTACATACTGTGCACACACACGCACATGCTATGCACACACATTCATGCGCTATGCACACACACGCACACGCTATGCACATATTCATGTGCTATGCACACATTCATGTGCTATGCACACACATGAACACGCTATGCACACACACACGCTATGCACACACGCAAACGCTATGCACACACGCACACGCTATGGACACACACACTATGCACACACACGCTATGGACACACACGCACACGCTATGCGCACACACGCACACCGCGTGCACATGCACGCATGCCGTGCACACACGCACACGCTATGTGCACACATGCAAGGTTATGCACACATGCACACTGTGCACATGCATGTGAGGACAATTTCTGGACAGATGTGCAGGATATTCCTGTTGTTACCTCCCTGCTCCCCAAACAGGACAAATGGGGGTTTTGACTTTTATTTATACTTCTCTGTTTGATTTTTTAAGTGACATCTGGTAGTTTCATAATAAATAATAAAAAGTTTAAGATTCTACCTGTATGGGAAAACATGGGTTTTGGTTTTCACAGGTCAGCTGGCAGTCAGCTCCTCCCCCAAATGCAGCTTTGCTAGTAGTCTGAGGTGTGAACGCAATGTCGTGATCGATATACTGCCCCCACACCATCAGGAGGTCAGAATATTGGTCATCCTCTGTGACGGCCTCGTTGGGGACCTGGATGACTTGTCTTGTCACCTCCCGGACCTGGTGAGAGAGACCAGCATGTCCTGTGGGATGGATACCTGCAGAGAAAGAGGACAATGGGAGAGCCCCCACATCGGGACGCTCGCTCACGGGATGGGGAGCCATTGGTGTGATAATGGCCATGACTCAGAGGGCAGGGCCGGGGGCCTTGAGGGCTGTTCCCAGGCCTGGACATGTGTGCAGATGTGATTACTCTGAGGACCTTGAGACAAGGGCTCTTCTGGGGCTCCAGGTGGATCCATCACAATCGCCTGGTTCTTCAAATCTGAGAGCCTGTCCCGCCTGTGGTCAGAGGGGATGTGGCATTGGGGGCCGGGAAGAGGGTCCTCCGTAGCCCGCCCACACCTGGTCGCAGCCCCGAGACCCACGTCACTCTTCTCACCTCCAGAACCAGAGGACGGTGACTTGGAGTGGTTTCAGCAGGAGCAGCAACCTACCAGCCCCTGTTAGAGATTTCTGAGCTCCCAGCAGCCATGAAATTCTGGCAAATATGGGTTTACAGAATCCTAGTCCCTTAACACTGAGAGTTCAGGGAGCCCTGGGGCTTGAACAGGCCTGGCATCTTGCAGAATGGGAAAGGTATTACTTCCTCCTTTAGGGACAGTCGACTGTAGACTGAGAGTGACCTGCAGAAAGGTACAGGGGACGACCACAGGCAGGGGGCCATGCCCTCCCACAGGCCAGCCACCAGCCCCGGCGCGGCTCCCAGCTGTGAACAGGAGCACGTGCGTTGCTCAGTGGCCATCCGCAAGAAGGGCCCAGGGAAGTTGATCGCTTCTGTAGGGGAACCTGGGAATGGCGTACTGGTGCCCAAGCTGATGTGGTCAGAGCCTGGCCGCTCACGCTGAACAGAGCGTTACTGTCCTATTTCTGGAGAAGTCCATGGTCACACACAGTATAAAACCAGGCAGACTAGTTTATTACATGGAAGCAAGTAGTCAAATTGAGGGCAAAATATCCACTTTTTAACCTAACTGATCATTGGATTGGATATGAATTTGCTTAGCAAATAATTTGCTTCTGGGAGTAAAGCAGCAATCATCATTTTGCATGAGTGAGTGAATCACCTAACCGTTAAGTACCTTTGAATACACATCGCCCTCTGCCTACGGATGAAGGAATTTATTTCAAAATGCCAAAACGAGGGGCACCTGGCTGGCTCAGTCGATTAAGCAATTGACTCTTGGTTTCGGCTCAGGTCATGATCTCAGGGTTGTGATATCAAGACCGACACCTGGCTCCGGGACTTGCGGGGAATCTTGGGATTCTGTCTCTCCCTCTGCTCTTCGCCCCGCACCAAATAAATAAATCTTTACCGAAATACCGAAATGATCGAGAAGAGCAGAGAGTTAGACGAGCCTTAATCTGAATCTGCACCGTCCCAGTCACTGACTGGTGACTTTATCTCTCCACGCCTCAGCTCCCAAGCTGGGGAGCAGGGAGGGTGCAAAGCCGCCGAGCACAGGTGCTGTGAGGTTGGAGAGGACGGGGCTCTGTGAGCACGCCGCCTGGGGCCCGCCGTCCGGAGCCCGGTCTCAGCAGCAGGCTGGCATCTTCCAAGACGGCGGGCGGTCTGGCAGCATGACGGGGACCGGGTTCCAGTGCCCTTTGCACAGTGTGTGGAGGCACCTACCGGGGGCAGTGGGAAGCCGTTGTACAGGAAGTGGGGGTTCCACCCTCTGGGCTCACTGACGCCGTCTTCGTAGGCGGGCGGCAGCCATCTCGCCAGGGCTGTGTTGGCGGCTCCCCACCTGGGGTGGTCTCTGTGGAAACAAACGTGAGAATTGTAACCGTAACATATCCTACATTTGGAAAAAAATGATAGATGAATTAGACTGGAAATATCAGTTCAAAGAGCAAAAAGAAATGGGAATTTTCTGTTAGAGAAAAATTTGTGCTTTTTTTTTAAATGGATAACTTGAGTATAAAATCGTTATGGTGTTCACGTTCCCTTGGCATTTGTCAACCAAATCCACGCAGGAACACCCAGCAGTGGGGGCGTTTGTGCCGTCGTTGCAGGTCTTTGCAAAGAAGTGTGTGAGGCCAGTTTGGAGGCGTGTGGTCGACACGTGTCCGGGCTCAGGGGGCCACGAGGCCAAAGGGTTAGAGTTGGAAAAGACTGGGATCTAGACTTCTTTAACAAGTGTCTTAGGCATCCGGTGTGTAGACAGTTGGAACATCAAAGTAGTGAAGTCTAAGAGAATCACGACAAGCTGAACGATTTTGTAAAGTTTTTGGAGCATTCGGAAATATAAATATTTAAAAATCTGTTGCTTTGTTTTGACACATTATTATCACGATCAAGGACACCACAGTGATCATACTTCCATAAATGTGACTGAGAAGCTCTGCCTAAGAGTGAAAGGAACCGCGTGCTGCGGAGACGACTGCTACTCTGGGCAGGAAGGGTCAGCACATTTGAAGGCGAGACGCAGTTGTGGCCTCCGTGACACACTGAACGGACTGCGCTTCTCCTAATGGTGCCACACAGCTCCGGACACGGGGAAAGGACTTCCCGCCGTGTCTCTCACACCGCTGCTGCCCCGGCCAGGAGCCCCCCGGAGGGACGCGCTAGCAGGAGGCAGGGTGGGGGCTTGGGTGCGTCTGCAGGGACAGTGGCTGGGGCACAATTCCATCATCAATCTTTCACTGATCTCCAGCACACGCAAGCGGCTCTGTTTGTAGAACGACCTGGGACAGCGGAACACTTAATTAGCGGCAGTAGGTCAGCGGGGGGACCGACGTGCACTTTCCCAAAGGGTCAGGTTGTCACGGTTGGTTCGTCTTCACTGAAATTCCGCTGCTTGGGGGGAGGTGCCATTTCACTCCATTAAAAGTAATGAAATGTTCATTTAACTGCTTAGGCCATGATTTTTGTGCTGATTGACTTTTACCTCAGTAGCTTGCAGCTGTCGCGAGAGCAGGACACTCGCCTTTGTGCACTTGACCTTCACAGCCAGAGCCCCAGCCTGCCCTACGGGAGCCCAGGCGAGCGTGGCTGGTGCCGTCGGGGGACCTTCACACGGCCTCCCCATGAGGCCTCCGGCGTCACCTCCGTGTCAGAAGAATCTGCCCGCCGCGGGATTGACGTTTAGCTCCACATCACTGGTTTATTCGCTTTGGGTTTTGGCCGCGTGAAGGAAATGGCCCTAAGCTGGCCAGAGTGAGCGGACGGGAGCGTTTCCGGGGGAGAGGTTACAAGGACACAGCGGTTGGTGCTGCAATGTTTGGAAGCCCCTCTTAGAGGCTGCAGGCACCCCGGGTTCTAAAGAGAGAGGCAGGTCCAACTTCCAGGCTGGCGGGATGTGGATGCAAGTCCACGGTGGATGCTGGGAGGCTCCCGTGGGTGTCCTCCTGGCCACGGACATGGGAGCACTGGGACTGTGCGTGGTGCCTGCTCCAGAAGCAGCATCGCAGAGGGTCACATGCTGGGGGAAACTGCGACGGACCTTTGACCTCTGCAGTAGCGCATCCTTTCCACCCCCTCATCCGCGAGGCGTGTGCATCCGGGCAGCACGGCTGTGGGGGGGCATGCAGACCCAGAGGGTCCCCACGTGGCCCAGGACCTAGCATGGCTCCTACGGTGCCTGATGCCCCGTCCTGCAGCCAGAAGCGTGAGGAAGCTCAGCCCATGGTGCGTGGGCCTCGGGCTGGAGCTCCGTGACGGCAGGTGCCGCAGACCTGCGAGCACATGGTTTGGTCGATGCCGTGCTTTTCCATCATGGGTATGGACTCAATGTGCTCCCCAAACTCTTCTGGCGTCATTCGTACCCACGTGATGTTCCACGTATTTCACGCAGGAAACCCACACCAGCAACATCTACTCCTCAGACACACGAGCGTCCTGGGGCCTCAGGGGCAGCGTGCACCCATCAGGGGCTCCATTTTGTTTTGGTTCAAGGGCCAGTATTGCAAACAACCTTCATGCCGCTTGGGCTCCGAGCAGCCCATATCTGTTGTCTGGTGGCTACAGTTTGAAGCCTGCGGGAGACCGCTCTGTAAGGACGTCCACTCTGGTTAAGACCCGCAAGCTGTCACCTCGGCCAGACGGTTTCACGAGTTACATCAAAACACAAATGAGGAGAACCGACCATGCGGCAGGTGTCCAGAGGGAAAGGGAGCCGGTGGGTGAGTCTGCAGGTGCCGGGCAGACATACACCCACACGTGTTCACACGTTTGGAAGACAGATCCCAAATTTAGTTTGGGTTTTGACAGCTGTTTCGACAAATTAATGCAGAATTTTATACACAGCAAATTACACACTACGCCCAGGTAGGTCTGGGGTTCGGCCTGTAGCTCAAATGCATGAATCAGATTTTGCCTGCAGAGTATATCACTTCCTCTAGGAACTCACGGGTTCTGAGGTCAGGAATTCCCCGAGGATGAGGCTCCGAGCAGCATCATCATGTAACGGATTTGGGTGACGTCCTGCAGCCTGCCAGGCCGTTCCCACTCTGCCTGTGTGGCCATGCACCAGATGAACCCAGTGACAGGCGGTGTATCTGTCACTGTGTGGATGGAAACGTTGTCTGTAATCTCCACCCGTCTGGGGGGCAGGTTAGAGATGCCAAGGGCCAGGCTTGCAAACAGTCATCGTTAACTTGACGGTAAACCTGAGCCGGGAAAATTCTGCTGTAAGTTTGAGGCTCGGCCATCGCCACAGTTGAGTACTTCACAGCTGACTGGTGGGGGGAGTCCTGCTTGCAGGAAAAGGCGCGTGGAGTTACGTTTATGGCCCTTTGTGGCTAATACTGGGCCCAGAACCCAGAGGTCACATACTGTCTGGTCACTGGTGGTGATAATCACGGTGACACTTACAGTATCGGCTGTAGACTGCACGCAAGGACCTATGGAAATTCTGTCTGTCAAACACCAGAACGAGCTCTCCCAGGTAAGTACCCTTCCCTTGCACGAGGCAGAAACAGGGCCCGGAACGCCGACGACAGTCTTCAAGTGTTCACTACCGCATCCAGCAGCCCCGCTGAGATCCAAGTTTACCGTAAAGGATGACAGCAGTAGGCACGCCCACACACTCACGCCCAGAAAACCCGGGCAGATGTGGGACTTGAGGGGCCGCCGAGGGCAGCGCTCCCGAGAGCAGAGTAGGGCCCCCGAAAACACGCGCTGCCCCCGCTTTCATGCACGTAACGCACGTGCAGCGCCAATCACGCCCTACACACGAGACTGCAGAAATCCTTCCTTTCCACTTCTGCTTACTGATTTCATGGGGTGTATCCCAGCACCTGGCATACTCTCAGCAAAGGGAAAACGAACGTGCGAAGCCACAGCCACGCCTGTGACGCCCACACACCACCCCACACTGCAGGGAATCTAGTAGAAATGGAGGAGTCTCTTCAATCCCCCCTTTGGAAATTCGGAAGTTATACAGTTAAATTCCAAATCACACTTGGATTAAAGACAGAATGAAGGCCAACAGGCAGCCGGTACGCAGGACCGGAGCCCGCGGTTCCCTGCCCACAGCAGCAACAGGGGAAGAGGCGACTCCGTTAAGGAAGAAAGAGAAAGCAGAAAACAGCCCCCTGCACATTCACGTTCGAGTCTAGAAGACAGACAGCAACAGGGAAACAAGCCCCAGAGCAACAAGAAAGAAATTTTAGTAAAAAATCCGAAGCACAACGCGGTGGTAAAGACCGATGTCTCAGAGACTGAACTCCTGGAAATCTTGTAACTAAGTTTGACCACTGGTGAGTCTCAAACGGATAGCAACCCTAGCGTCCTGCTGATGACACGTGTGCCTTCAAAACGGAAACATAAGGTGACGCTCTAACCCGGCAATTCTGTAGACTCACCTCAAGAACCGCAACTACCCAGAGGGAAGACGCGCTCTCGGGTGAGTATGCGTCCCGAGCCTCCAGTCCCTCTATCTGAACAAACCGCGGTTAAGCATGCCCGGGGGCATCGCACAGAAACTGCGGAGCGGGCTGGACCCGGGCCACGGAAGCACGCACGCACGCACATGTGGGTGTGTGCAGCACAGACACGACCCGGGGGCAGCCCCTGAGCGGGGTACATGTGCACTGAGGACTCCCACCCTCGGCAGCCTGTGCCCCAGGCAGACTCACCACCGTTGGGGAGCGAGCAGTGGACGGAGGAGACAGGCCTGGCCAGGAAAGGGACCGAGACGAGATCCCTGGACGGGGCTTCCGGGCCGGGGGACGTCCTGCCCCTGCAGAAGGGACCTGGGAGGCTGAGCCGAGGGGCCCAAGCCCTCCTGGGGAGAGGGCTGGAGAGGGATGCTCTCGCGGGCATGAGCAGAGGCTTTAACAGGGTGTAGGAGGGAACGCTGACCATCCCAGGAATCCCATGCATCCTGGGTGATTGGTTCACTCAGGCGTTACCCTCTGTCCTGAACTGTGAACTGGACACGTGCCCCCGCCTGGTGGCAGCAGCCCCCGTGAGCCCCATGACCAGACACATGGCCCGCACCATTTTGTTTCATTCTGAGGTTTGCTCTGTGTTTCTGGTTGGTCCGGGAGCACAGTCATCATAGGACATAGCCTTCAAACTGCGAAACTCTGTAATAAAAATGGGAGCTAGTCCTGTTTATGCTAGACCCACTGGGGACTGTGGTCCCATCCATCAGCTCTGTGAGGACAGGGCTGTCGTATTCCCCAGCATGTGTCACAGGGCCTGGCTCAGGGTACTCAGCGTTTGAATAAATGAAGGAAGGATGGAAGGATGGAAGGAAGGAAGGAAGGAAAGAAGGAAGGAAGGAAGGAAGGAAGGAAGGAAGGAAGGAAGGAAGGAAGGAAGGAAGGGCTGCCATCTTTTTCCCAGCCCCACCCTGGGGACAGGGCCACAGCTGTGCTGTCCTCCAGTATCTGGGTGGCTGCTCTGGTGCAAACCTGCATCAGGGGCCCCGTGGTCGTCCTTCACCTGTGACCCGACGTCTGGGCCTGATGGAGCCACATTCCTCAGCACTCATCCTTCTCAAGGTTCAGATCCCAGTCAAGCCCACGGCTCCTGGGCCTTCTCAGAACCCGACCCTAGGACCTAGCCTTCCACTTTGTGGAAGGTATGGGGCAGCGTCCAGGGGACACCTGTGGATGGTGTGGACAGATGTCTAAGGGACACCTGCAGACAGGGTGGGGCAGCGTCCAGGGGACACTGGTGGATGGGGTCACATCAGGGGGGCACCCGAAGATGGGGCGGGGCAGGTGGGGTGGTCCAGGGCACTCAGAGGTGGGAGAAGACCCCAGGTGGTCTGCAGCCCCCCTCGGGACGGCCTCTGACACTGCTGCAGCCCAGCTGCCGCCAGAAGACGGAGCAAACCCGAAGGACACACCTACCTGCTGTTGCAGGCGCCCGTGATGAGCCTGTACTTGCTGGCCAGGCAGGTGTTCGGACATCCAGGGGGCAGCATGTAAGGCAGGCATCCGGACACATTCGCAATTGTGTTCAGCACATCTTCCGGCAGGACATCTGAGGAGAAACAGCCGCGCGTCAACCGCCGTTCGTAATGACGCACCTGCGGCCGTACACGCGGGAGGGAAGGTGGTCTCAGACGGGGCCACAGCCTCTGCACGGGGGACTCCCACGTCTGCCATGCCTCTTCTGGGGTGGGGTCTTCCTTCTCCTTCAAGCCAGTCACTTTCAATAATCCCCACGTGCTTGCTCACTGGAGGAGATGGGCTTCTAAAACCTATGTCTGCTTTGCGACCATTCAGGAAAGCAAGTCAGAGCTCCGAGCCCCCAGACCCAAAAAGCAGCTTATTTATTTATTTATTTCCCCAATTCTGTTGCTGTTTATTCAACAAATCAGACCAAAGGTTCTTGGTTCTTCAGTTCTGCATCTAGCGGGACACCAAACCCACCAGACTGATCTCCCCAAGCGCCTGCCTCCCCAGCGGCTGAGCAGGGGCACTGACCCTGGAGCAGGTGCTGGGGCCAGGGTCCGTGCACGCACAACGGGATGGGGCCTGGGCACGCACGACTGGCCTTAGAACCATTGTTCAACCCCACAATTTGAAACAAAACCATGTCCAGTGAACCGCTGGTTGCTATGAAGTCTATTAAACCTGTTAAGTGTGGCATCTGAGACTTCTGGTGAGTCCTGACTTAGCTAAGCCTATCTTATTCTAAAAGCTAACTAGGATGTGGCATATATGTATGATGGAATATTATGTAGCCATCAAAAATAATGAAATCTTGCCATTCCCAACAATGTGGATGCAGCTAAAGGGTGTTGTGCTGAGTGAAATAAGTCAGTGAGAGAAAGACAGACACCATATGAGTTCACTCATATGTGGAATTTAAGAAACAAAACAGATGCACATATGGAAATGGGGGAGAAGAGAAAGGGGGAAACAAACCATAAGAGACTCTTAACACTAGAGAACAGAGGGAGGGTTGCTGGAGGGAGGGGGTGGGGGATGGGCTAGATGGGGGATGGGCATCGAAGAGGGCACCTGTTGGGATGAGAACTGGGTGTTGCATATAAGTGATGAATCACTGAATGCTACTCCTGAAACCAATTTTACCATATGTGTTAACTAAGTAGATTTAAATAAAAACTCTAAATAAACAAATTAAAGAAAATAAAAGTAAATAAAAGACATAAAGGCCAAGTCAGCATTAAGTGTCCACAGCTCTTTCGGAGGGAGAACTCAGAGACCAAGTAGCTCGAGACACCACATTGAAACAATCTGGGTAAGTCCGTTTCTTACAACCCTGTTTTCTAGTTGCCCATCCCAGGACTCGGACCGCCCGGAGGTTACAGCGGGCAGCAGTGCCCCGTCTTGCACCAACAGGTTGCCTTGCTCTGCCAGCAGCCAGTACTGTCCCCGGTTCAGGGTCGAGCAACCGGCTCTCAAAGGCCGGGAGTATGTAACAAGGCCCCAGCCATGCAGAGGAGAGCGGCTCGCCGTCCTTGCCACCTGCCCCGGGCTGCTCCCACGTGACCGCGCCTCCTGGAACAGCCCTGCAAACAGCTCCCCACGCTCTTGGACACCATGATACCCCGCAGAGGGACAGGTACCTCCCAGGCGAACCCAGACACGATCTCACGCCTGTTTGAGCAGCGGTTAAAGACCCGCCGTGTCTGTCCTGAGAGTGAGCATGGAGCCCAGCGAGAAGCGCCCGTGCAGTCCCCGCCCAGCCCTGGGGTCTGCCCCTCGGGGGCTGCTGCTCGGCAGGAAAGCACCTCGGGGGCTCACCGGTGGGTGGCCGAGATCGGCCCAGCTTCCCGTAGACTCTTGTCTTCAGGGCCCGCACGGAAGCTTCCATGATCTCGGCCGCTCGGGAGACGGCTCGACTGGTTGGCTCAGGGAGTTTGGAGAAAGACAGAAGCCGTGATGGAGATGGGATCTCTCTTTTGCTGAGGTCTCTGCAGCACACGAGGAGACATAAAGCGGGTTACTGGTATACGGCTGCTTTCGTACGTAATCACTACTCACTTCGGTGTGGAGTACATGCCAGGGACCAGCACCATGCGGGTTCTAGGAGGGCGTATCTGGAGGCCATCCACCAGGACTGCGGTAGAGCGACAGGACTTGAGTGAGATAAACCTTCTCACCGAAATCCAGTTAGACGCCTTTGCTGTGTTCCAGCCGGTGAGCGAGGGGCCCTGAGCGCATGCAGCCCTGTTGAGCCCCTGGGGCCAAGTGTTCGCCAGCCGGGCCCTCCCCCTCCCGTCAGAGAATCAACCCCACAGGGCAGAACAGGCAACAGCACCGTTTGCGGTGGGCCTGAAACCGCGCTGACAAGGAGCGCCATGCCCTGTCCCCAGCGCCCTGCATCCCCGGCCTCTCACATTCCAGCAGCTCCAGCCCACATGCTCACAGCATCTTGGGGCCAGGGGCCCGGGGGCAGGGGGCCTGAACTGGCGTTCCCCCGCGGCCCCAGGTAGAGCCAGGAGCTGGCGGGAAGCCCCTCCGGCTGCCCTGAGATCTGCTCCTTGTGACGCTGCGGACTTGGCAGAAGCTTCCGGGGGCACAGACCCACTGCAGCCCCGTCCCCAGGCCTCAGCCTGGAGCGCGGACGTCCCAGCACGAATCACTGAGGCAAAGCCCAAGGCCACAGACCTCGTGAACACGGCCACGTGAGGGGCCACGTCCCCACAGGCGCGGAGGCTGGATCCAGCACAGGTGGGCTTGAAAAGCCACTTCAGGGAAGGGCCTGGGCGCTTCTCTTCGGGACGGAGCCCGCGCGGGCAGCTGCACCCCCGCGGGAGTCTGCAGAGGCCAAGCTCCCACCTCGTTACTCTGCCTCTGGGACGAGGTTCCCAACCACGCTTCCTGGTGATGTGTGCACACTCCATACGTGTGTGCACACGCATGTGCGGGGTCTCTGGGCTTCCCACGCAGGCCTCAGAGCCAGCAGAGCGGGCCACGGGGTCCGCCGGGCGAGGGTGTGAACCTTATCTCAGCCTCTGCACATCAGGGCGTGAAGCCTGTCCTGCCTCACAAGCGTGTGGGGAGAGGTCATGAATTCGTGTCCGCGTATCTCTTTAAACAGGTCTGGACCCTGGACGGGACATTAGTAAATGGTGTCTAGTGCGGCTTCCATCAGCAGCAATTTCTGAATTACGTCTCTAATACCATAAAAGACTCCTGGGTGTTCCGGTTTGTGGGGAATGACGCTCGTCTGCGGGGCCGTGCAGGAGTCCTGAGCGCTGACCCAGAGTACGCCATCCCCACGCTGGCGAGGAGGAAAGCAGGCCCCACGCGGAGGCCCAGTGAGTTTGCATCTGCCGTCGGTCTTCGGGCCATAAGGCCAGCGTCTTCAGCACGATGCCACACTTCTTCCATGAGGACAGGAGACCAACACGGGTCACCCCGAACAGCGGAGTGTGAGCGCAGGAAGTACACACACTCATTTCGTTTCTCTTGTGCACTGAGAACGTGCAAGGAGGTCTCCCGGTCTCCCCTCCAGAGAGGGAAGAACAGGCCTTATGCCCATGGCCAGACTCATGCCACCTCGTGGCCCAGTCTGCCAGTTCTGGGGACAAACAGACTCATTCAACAGAAGTCCATGGCTGAGAAAGGTGTTCTGGTTCAGGAGAAACCTTTAAATGCAGAAACCAGTGCGGTCGTTGGAAGAAGAGCCACAAAGGTGTCCAGGAGAAGCGAGCCGGGGAGGGGATGGCCCGAAGCCAGTCCCCAGGCCTCCTGGGGAATGAGGGAGACAGGCGCTGGGGGCGAGGACCACCCCGGGGGTGGGGGCCACAACATCCTGAGCCTGTGAGCAGGCGCTCTCCTCCTCCACCTCTGCCCCAGAGTGACCCCTGAGCGCATCAGGATGCATGTGCATCGTGGGCACAGCCCCATGGAGAAAGGCCCCCACGAGGTTCCCGCACAAACCTTGTCCTCCATTAGAAAACTCTCCCCTGCACGCCTGAGCTCATCCCCGCCCAGAGAGGCCGGTAGTGTCCGATGCCACAATAGCCCGGGCGGCTCTAACTCGAGCTCCAGTTGTGAACTGCTCCGGGCTTTCCTCCCGGCTGTCCTTCGCACACACCACACACATCTCCTGCTCATAGTCTTGGTGCCACAACTGCAAGTGGCTAAGGGCTGAGAGGCTTAGCCCTGGTTTCCCGGACCAGCCCCTCTGCGAGGTCCAGAAGCAGAACGGGCTCTGTAACTGTGTTCACTTTGACTTGCTAACATCCAAGAGCTGCTCAGAGTCGTGGCTGTCCTAATGCACGGACATCCTGAGAAATTGCAGACCCCTCCCTCCACCCCCCGGAGGGAGCACACCTGTTGCTCAGAGAGCGACGTGCTGAACCCTGCATGGGCTGCCCTGACCCCAAGAGCAGGATGGCAGGGGCCTGGGGTCTGACACATTTCATGACCCAGGGGGCCACCCCCTCCATAGCTCAGACTCTGCAGGTCCCAGGAGTTGTTGGAGGGAATCCTTCTCGGGGCTTTGTTTAAACCCTCGTGACTCTGTGTGCACCAGTGTGCACGCACACACACGTGATCATTCTATGGGTATGTGCGCACACACACGTACACAGGCACAGTGACGGGAGCCCAGTGTTCACCAACAGAACTGAGACACAGCCTGGGGAGCCTTTGTGGTGAGCAGGTTGACGAGACACGTCCTCACGTCCAGACCTGGGCTGGCCCAGCTAGGAGCGAGGACTGAAGGACATCAGCCCCTGCTCCTGGCCCCTCTGCCCCGGCCTCCTGCAGACACAGTGCCTTGCCGTGGCCCAGACCTGCCCTGGGGGCGCCAGACCCTCTTGAGCTTCCCACAGAAGGGCTTCCACAGCAGGGCATCCTCCGGGGCCCAGGCTGCTCCTGCCTGGCTGTGTGGCCCCCAGTCTGGACTGCTTCCCTGGGCTTCCTGCCAACCTGGGCACCCCAAGGCACCAAGGTGAGGCTGTGCTGCCCTCTCCTCTGTCCAAGGTCCTGTCTGCGGGGTGACCCCAGAGGGCACTGTGGACATGAACGGAAACCATTCCCTGTCTGGCCCTGACTCCAGGTGGCTGCATCTCAAGTGCCCACGTCCCACGCCTCAGCCTGGTCTCTGGGGTGGGCGGCCCCTCGTCCTGGAGTCCACATGCGGGGCTGGCTGTTCTGGTCCCACCACAGGCTGGGGACAACTGCAGGTTGGGCTGCTGGCATAGGACCCTCAGGCTCCTAGGCTTCTCTCCACAGAGACGCTTTTGCTGTGGTCACCTTCCCCCCGTAGCCACCTCGTGAGGACGCCAGGGGTCCTGGCTTGGGTCACGTCCACACCCCTGGGTCACGGCTGCACTTTGTCTTAAGGCCTCAGCTTTAGGACGTGAGTAAGCTATTAAGAATGAAGACCTACCCTCTTATACCTCATTTTGAACTCAGATCTGGGGAACGTGGGCTCTCGCCAGCTCCATGTTCTCCGTGTGATGACGCCCCGCATCACATCTGGGCTCCCATCGTTACCCTGGGTCTCTGGGACACACAGCCATCTACTCCTGACACCATAATGCTCCCTGGTCCTCCTCTGCTCCCGGCAGGCCCAGAACCGTCTTCACATCCGCAGCGGACAGGATCAAGGCAGTGCCATCGCAGGGGCGGGGGCGCTGGGCCGCACATGGTCTGAACTCCCATAAAACCCTAAATGCTACCAGGCAGGGAGGGTTTAGCCCCCGGGGACGAGAGCCATGGCAGACTGGCAGCGGCCTGGCACCGCGTTTGGTTCTTGTGTCCATCTCCAAACCCAGCGCCTGCCCAGCATCACCGCCTCCCCCCTGCCGAAGCATCGAGGAGAGAGAAGGGTTTGCCCTGGCCCATGGGGTCCACTCGTGCGCACACAGCTGTGCACAGGCTTCTCCTGGGAGCGTGAGGAAGAAATAGTCAACAGCCCTTAGAGGCAAGTCAGTGAGCGCTGGAGGCATCCAGGACCCTCCCTCTCTGGGAGCATCAGTGCACCCGCGGGGAGGGGGCAGAGGTTCTCCCCAACACATGGGCCCATGGGCTCACCATCTGCTCACCTGTCCACTCACTCACCTGGGCCACTTTCCAGCAGCAACTCCAGCCCAGAGCCCAGGTCCCTGCCTACCCGTGATCCTGAGACCCAGCATCTCCTCCAGCCTGGCACGGAGGGCTGGTGAGCCCTGGGCAGGGCAGCACGACCCTTCCTCACTGCTCCGCCCCAGCATTCCGCCCGGAACGTGGCCTCCTGTCCTGCTGCTGGAGATCATGCTCACACTCTTAGGCTGGTTTCTGTCTGGCTCCAGAGACTGTTCCGGAATGCTCTCCTGCACCTAGCTGACTGCTGCCTGCACCCGGACCCCCAGGAGCCTCCCCGCCACTGGACACAGCTAGTGTCTTCCAGCCCTGAGGGCAGGGTGAGCCTTGTCACTGCCCAGAGCTCGTGGGAAACTGGGATCATGGTCCTGAGTACATGGGGTCACAGCCCCGAGGAAACAGGGTCACAGCCCCAACTATCTGGGCTCACAACTCAGGCCTGAGGGGTCCGAGCCCCGAGCACGTGGGGTCCCAGCCCCGAGCACGAGTCGTCCCAGCCCCGAGCACGAGGGGTCCGAGCCCCGAGCACGTGGGGTCCCAGCCCCGAGCACGAGGGGTCCCAGCCCCGAGCGCGTGGGGTCCCAGCCCCGAGCGCGTGGGGTCCCAGCCCCGAGCGCGAGGGGTCCCAGCCCCGAGCACGTGGGGTCCCAGCCCCGAGCATGTGGGGTCCCAGGCTTCAGTACACAAGTCGACAGCCCCGAGCACGTGGGGTCCTGGCCCTGGGCATGCGGGTCATGTGGTCAATTCATGGCACCTTCCTTCCTTGACTCTCTTTACTCTCCTTCTCCCTTCTCTCTTCCAGGTCTTCCTCCTCTGCCTTCTCTGCACTCCATCTGCCTCTGTCTTTTTGCTTCCCTGTGTGTCCGTCTCTCTCGCTTCAAACCAGCAGGGACAAGGCTGCCCCGTCGTAAACCAGGCGGCCTCCCAGTGGCAGGGGTGACTCCTGTATCCAGGTCATGGGTCCCACGCATGTTTGCAGGATGAAGATAGTAAAGGTGTTCAATCCTCCAGTGACCACCACGCACCCACAGATTGGATTGTTCTTCTGGTTTTAGAAGAATTCACAAAAGCAGCCCACGTCACACGCTGCACGGACCATGGTTTTAGAACACAAGGTGCTTTAGAAGCTTTTCAACAATCAGGATAAAAAATACTGAGAAATTATTGTATTTGGATAACTCAGGTTGCATGTTTTATTATGTCATAAATAATAAATTAATTAAATGAGCTTGCAATTATTGGGGGATTTTTGTTGACATTTAATTTTTTATTGAAATGTAATAATCCAGAGTGCCCGGGTGGCTCAGTCGGTTAAGCATCTGCCTTTGGCTCAGGTCATGATCCCAGGGTCTGGATGGAGCCTCACGTCGGGCTCCTTGATCAGCGGAAACCCTGCTTCTCTCTCTCCCTCTGCCCCTCCCCCTGCTCCTTCTCTCTCTCTCTGTCCTCTGTCAAATAAACAAAATCTTTAAGAAAAAACGAAATGTGGTAATTCATTCTGTGGTTAGTAAGCAAATAGCAAATGGCTCATTCGTTCGTTAATCCTATTGAGAAACAACTACACGTAAGAGGAAAAGCCCTTGGCGTTTCTAGCGGGAAGAGTGGCTTGGACCTGAGGTCAGGAGTGTCGAGGGCCCGGTGGAGCCACGAGGGAGGCTGCTGGGGGAGCGCGTCGGTGGCTCCCCGACCCTGATGGGCATGAGCTTCGCGGTGCCAGCCACCCCGCGCCACGCGGTTCAGATGAGGCTTACTTCTCTGGCCTGCAAGCCCCCGCTGAGCACCGGCCCGGCCACGCCCCGTCCTGTGTAGACTCGTGGCAGTTACTTCCCCTCCACGGGTCAGCGTTCTTCCCAAAAAGCACGGATGCTCGTGGCTTCGCCCGTATAAATGCTGCCTCCCCTCAGAGCATGTTTCTGGGCCCTCCTGAGGCTGCATCTCCTGGATTCGAATGCCTAAGGCCCTTTGACTTTGCTTTGCAGCCTCAGTTCCCTCTTTTTTGACACTGGTCTCAGGTAGATTTTTTGAAGAAGCTTCTAGAAACCACCTCAGAAGACCTCACCGATTATGTTCCTGATTGGTTTCCTCTGTGACTGGTTTCCCCGTTTTTGCATTTCCATTTACCATTACCATGAAAGAAAGGGGCAAAACAAATTTGGGGCCATGTTTTTGGTGTTCCAGGTAGGGAATTCTGTACAATGAGATTCACCAGGACTGAGACGTGATGTCTTCCTTTGTCCACCTTTGTTCCTTATGAGCCAGCAGCTCCATGGCCCTGACAATGGCAGTTAAGCCCCAAGTGCCCCGTTTCTTTGTCCTCAGAGTTCAACAGAGGAAGAAAACTCAGGCCAGCCTCAGCTCGCTGGCAGACCCGTGGATGAGACAGTTGGGTTGGGGGCCCTGAGATGGCAGACACCCTCCCCTCGCACTCGGTGACGCCTTGGCCAAGGGCAGAGGTCTGCTGAGGGAGAACTCGATGGACCTGTTTGTGCAGCTGGGAGGATGCCGTAAGCAGGGCCTGCCTCACCTGCAGCCTGGAGTCATGGGGGCAGCCGCTGAACCCAGTGAACGGGATGTGGGATAACGGATGTGGTCCCAGCCCTGCCACACAGGTCCACAGGAGTGGTCACCGGAGGTACAGGGTCGTGGAAAACTTTGCAAGAGGCCAGGGTGGCGTACACACGGGGGCAGATTTTGTTGTGGGACACTCTCCAGAGCTCTGGGTTGTTTCTCGACATCTTGTGAGACAAAGGAAACTGATGTTCTTTGTTCTCGTCCACCTTCACAAGGATGCTTAGAAAAGGGGCAGCTTTGAGGGGCGCCTGGCGGGCTTATTCAGCAGAGCCCCCACTCTTGATCTCAGGCTCCTGAGTTCAAGACCCACATTGGGCGTGAAGGCTACTTTAAAAAGAGGGTGCAGTGTTGGAAGGCAGAGATAGTGTGTTCCTCCGCAAAACAGTCCTACCACCTGTGTAACAGGGACGCCGTTGTCTCCAGGGCAAACGGCAGGCACACAGACCGTCCCTTACAATGGTGTAGTTCCTGCGCCCCATGGCCAGTGGCGTGTCTGGGAAGGGGCGGGAGCTTTAGAAGAGCAGACCCCGGACTAGGAGGACTCATCTCGGTGACTTCAGGATGCTGCCTCCATCATAGGTACAGTTAAACGGAATTGGAATTGGAAATTGGGAAGAACTGTCAGAGCAGGAGTTAATGGGAAGACTGTGAATGCACCCCCCTCGATCCCAAGCGAGAACAAACCCCCAGCAAGCACAGCAATGGTGCGGAGTCTGGAGCCAGAGCCCCACGTATAGCCACCGAGCCCGCGGGGGCAAAGCCAGACCAGTCACACCAAGTGCTGTGCGGCCCGTTGGAAGGCTCCCCATCAAGTGAGTGAAGGTTGTGTCCGTTGTGAAGACAGAGCATGGGTCCGTGAGCGCAGGGACGCCCGTGGGGGATCCGGGCGTCTAGGGAAGGGGTGTGCCTTGCTCTGGGGACCGGGTCTCGGGCCGCGTGGACGCTGCAGCTCTGGCTGCCGTGACTGCATGTGGACGCCATGTCCCTAGCGAGAGCTCACATAATTATTGTATTATATAATCATACAATTATTAGTTGGCTGCCAGTGAAACAAGCTTGTGAGGACGAGACCTGCTCTGTAGCTGTTTGTTTGCTCTACAAACATCTCATGTGAGACCACAGTGGCCTCAATATTGATGTCAACTATATATATATTTATTTTTTAAAAATATTTTTTATTATATTATGCTAGTCACCACACAGTACATCCCCGGTTTCCAATGTAAAGTTTGATGATTCATTAGTTGCGTATAACACCCAGTGCACCATGCAATACTACCCATCACTATATATTTAAAATCAAGGGGTTTCTTAATGACTTAAACCAGAATGATGGGTGGACTTAATCCTGCACTGAACACCCTATGTGACGTGGTGTCCTCCCGCCCAGCCCCCGCTCTGGTCGCGCGGCTCCTCCCTACTGAGCCCCCTGCCTCCGGGACACCCGCCCGCCGCTGGGACCGCAGTACCGAGTCCTGGCGGGATCACCGTGCTTCGCTCCGGGCTTCCCCAGACACAGAGTTTGAGACTGAATATCGGTTTTTTCAGGATCTTGCCCATGAAACCAGGAACATGAATGAACGCACGTGAGCTCCTGATTCATCAAGTGGGAGGTGCTGGACCCGTGGTGCCAAGTAAACCGGGCAAGCCCGGGCATCGTCCCCTAGTGACCCGTGCCGCCCCTGCCCCCCGGCCCCCCGCGGAAAGCCTACCTCCTCATGGTATGGTAGATGGCGCTGTCCACCATGCGCCTGCTCTCTTCCACGACGCTGATGACAGGAGAGTCTCCGTCCCGTCCTGTGGAACCAATTTACCGCACAGTGAGGCAGGTTCGAGCGCAGTCACCCTCTGCCACGTTCAGTGTCCTCCACCGAGCCCAGCGCGAGGCAGCGACAAGCACACGGCTCCTGGGCCCCCTCTGTGGGGTCCTGGCTTTGTTTCCACGCCTCACGGTGGGCACGAGCTCCCCCAGCGGAACTGCCCGTGGAGCGCGAGGAGCACAGGGACCCACAGACTCGCATCGCCTCCAAGCGCGGTCTGGTCACTCTTGCTTCCCGCTTGCCCAGACCACCTCTGGCGATTCCACAGGACCCTGAGTACTTTGTCCCCTAACCAGTGACGCAGTACATTCATAATATTTCCCTATTTTAAGTTGTGCATTAACAAAAGATAAATTACTTAAATATGCCAGCAGTTTCCTATGACAAGACTCTCATTTTATTTCATGCTTGAAATGTTTAACAAGTCCTCTGCTCTAAATGCTCACGTCCCCTCAAAATTCGTATATTGAAGCCTAGCCCCCAGAGTGACAATGTGAGGACGGGCACAGGTGGAGCCCCCACGCTGGGATTAGGACCCGAATAAGACATGGCCGAGCGCCGCTGCCGGTGGGGATGCAGGGATGCGTCTGCCAGCGGCCTCACCAGACACCGAATCTGCCGGCTCCTTAGTCCAGACCTGCAGCCTCCAGAGCGTGAGAAGTGCCTGTCTCCTGCTTCTATGCCACCCAGTTTGTTAGAGCAGCCCAGACTAGAAAAATCTCGTACGATTCCGTGTCTGGGGTAAACTGTGAGGTTCCAAGTGAATGAGGTGACGCAGGCAAGTAGTTTGTTATAACATATCTTTTGCATAATCAATAGGAAATGCATTTATTTGTAAAAATAAATGGATTACCAGAATGTTTTCAAACATATACACCTTTATAGAGAGTCACCTCTTTTTGGAACAGTAAACGTCTATATTCAGGATGAAGAGGGCACAGCACGTCCCAGAAAATCTGTTAAAGTACTGAGTACGCTTGGCAGGTGGCCCTTTCCCTAAAACGTCACTAATGATTTTGCTGCAGGAAGAAACAGAGCCTCTAAACTGTGAGGAGGGTGTGCAGAGCCTGGGACAGCAGGTGCCGAAGCCGGAGACCCCAGCAGACTCCCCAGGTCTGCCGGTCAGAGCCCAGCTCAGCCAGCGGCACACACACTCTCCACTGCCCCCCGCGCCTCCCCGTTTCCTCTGAGTGTTTCAGAAGAAAGACACAGTTCCACGTGGATCGTCCCTGGGATTCTGGGAGAAGCGATGAGCCACCGAGTGCTGGGTGACCCTCCGTCCATGAGGGTCTGTGGGGAGCGCACCACGGAGCAGGTGCCGCTCTGGCGGGGCCCCGACTGGCGAGCTCAGAGGTTCTCGCTGTGGAATGTGAGTAAGGGGCCAGCGGGAAGGAGGCACAAACCCGCAGAACAGGCAGGGGCTCCAAGGACCAAGCTGGGCTTGTGGGAGTCTCTCTGGGACCTGCAGGGCCAGGGGCGAGCCCACGAAAGCAGGGGCACAGTGCACCTGCGATTCCCCTCCAAACCCACTTAATGGCTCTCGCGGCTCACATCCTCATCCCCAAAGCCAGCACGGCCCCTTACTTGCCGAATGCAACAGTCGCCCTGCTCGCTTGACCCTGCGCCCCATGGTGACACCTTGGAGCCCCCTCTGAAACTGGTTCCCCACCCGGTTTCTCACTTCTGATCACCTGGAGGATTATTTCGAGGGTGAAACCAGTGATTTCTGAAGCTCTCAGCAGAGGACCCCACAAACCCGAGCGTTGGAAGCAGCGGCTCTTCTGCTCCCGTCTCCGGCGCTCTCAGCCACAGCGAGTGGCCCTCTGATCACCCTCTCCCAGGCGGCCAGCCCCGCCTGGAACTCCTCTCCTGAAACCCAAACCCATGACCTGCTCTCCTGTTCCCCACAAGTGCTGGTGTCCCCAGTCACCCAGCAAGTCAGGGGCCCAAGGACAAACTCAGCAACGGGTTTTCTTCCCTTTCTTTCACCTTATTGTATTAACTTCCTCTTAACACCTCCTGGAAAACGGCTTGTCCCGTGTCACCACCTCCTACCGCGGTGGCCGGTGCCTTCCTGGATCTGCCTTCACCGTCCAGCGACCTTCCTTAAACAAAGTCCTGCTCCAGTCTGTGCCGTCCGGGCGGTAGCCGAGAACCCCCACGGATAGCAGAACGCGGTGCGGGCTCCCTCGGACCCCAGACCTTCACAATTGGCCCGGAGCCTGTCCTCTGGTCTCAGGGCACCTCTCATCCTAGGAGCCGTTCCGCCTCAATTTCCAGCTCACCCGCTGCTCCCCACGAGACGCTGTGGCTTTTGCGCACCAGAAAAGGCATTTCGCGCCTTCATTCCTGCCACCTGTGTGCACGTCCGGCCTGCATGATTTCCTTAAGGGCTTGCAGCTTCTCCGTGTTTGTGTCTTCTCAGTACTCAGGCCAGTGGCTGGTCCTGGGGTTGGCGGTCCCCGAAAAGTCAACCGCCGCCACCGGCAGCTTGTGGGGTCAGCCATTGCTGGCGATCGTCTCTTACTATTGATCGCCGTCGACACGTTGTCATTGAAGCTACTCTGATCGCGTACGGCCTGTGCTCCAGTCTCGTTACAAAGCTTTACTGAATTTTTAGAGTCAGCGTGACAGGCTTGCAGATTATTCTCTTCATATTTTGTATATGAAACATATTTTGGTGTTGAAAACCTTCACCCAGAAAAGTGTTCTTCTCAGCTGTGATCGTCTCCAGTGCCTGCGGGAACTGGGTCGGTGGGCTTTTGGGTCCCGGGACCCAATTCCGGCGTGGGAGGGGGTTCCCCGCACACAACACAATTGTCAGACGCCGACCGGCTGGCTGAGAACTGCACTCAGTCCGAGCACAACCCACCCCGAGGTGGCACCACACCCCACGGGGTGCGGACTCAGGCCCACAGGACGCTGGTCGAAGCCCCAGGCCGACACCTGCGCTTCTGGCCAAAGTCTACACCGAGGCGGTTCCGAGGACCTCCTCCTCAGCTCCCTTAATTTGCTGGGGGGCTCATGGAGCTTTCATTGATCAGTTTATTCACGGATGCAAATCAACAGCCAGAAGGAGAGACGTGTAGGGTGAGGCCCTGCAACAAACACGCGTCTGTGCCCGTGACGCACGGGGCCAGCTCAGTGCACGCGGGAACGTTCGGATTCCCCAACCTGGCAGCTTTCCAAACCCAGTGCTTCTGGGTTCTTTTGGAGGCTTCATCACAGAGGCACAGTGGCGAAGTCCCTGGCCACTGGCGCCTGATTCACCGTCCAGCCCCTCCCCTTGCCCAGATGCCAGGTTGGGGGCCTGGAAAATTCTGACCCTCCAATCACATGGTTGGTGCTCTTGGCCACCAGCTCCCATCCCTGGGTGACCTAAGGGCTTTCCAAAGTCTCCTTATTTACATAACAAAGGCATCTTTAAGGCCTGCCACTATCACAGGAAACCACTAGTGTTTAGGGACCTGTGAGCAAGAAAGGGGGAGAAATCCATTCTGGTGTCGAAAGGACTGTGTGTGTCCTATAAATCCCCACAGTGCAGATGACGACTGCTCGGTTTCTTCTGTCCTACACAGGACGGCGGGCTTGCTCTTCCTTCAGGAACCCTGCACCCCCTTCTCCACCTTAGCTCCTCCCTCCAGGGCTGGTCAGCCTCATGCGGCGGCTCGGTCAGCACCACAGACCTCGCGATTCTAAACCTGCCCTCTTCTTCTCAGCTCTGAACACTGACTTCTGGAGAGTTCCATGACTTGTCCAATCTGAAGTCACCAGCCTTCTGAAGACGGTCCCAGTCCCCCCAAGAAAGTTCTCCCCGGGACATAATCATCTCAGGTGTCGGAGGGCTGGAGCCTGCGAAGCCATTATGCGAGTGGACACCATGATTCAGGAAGAAGCGGCAAGTCAACCATTCCCAGAGAGCGCTTGTTAAAAAACTTAATAACAAGAATGGCGAGATACTCCTTCTCTGAAGCCGGAAACCATGCGGGGCCCGCAGGCGTCACCACTGACTGACTTTGTGGAGCTGGTCTTGCTCAGAGCTCTGTGTTTGGATCCTGACGTTCCTTATCTCTCTTTGCCGAAACCCAAACGACTGGAACAAAGTTTGCCAACTTTCCTCGTTCAGCACGCTCCCTCACGACGCCGGATCCCGAATCTCCCGATCTGCCGGCAGGGTCTCCGCTTCCCGCTCTTCGTTCGCATCTCATTGTCTGTAGCAGCTCTAACTTGTGGGAGCATCTCCCATAAACATGCTTGTGCATCAATCTCAACTTTGCACAAACAGTGGACACGCATCCCCTCCGTGCTGACAAAGACGCGGCTTCCATGAGGCCCTCCTCAGGCTCTGCAGAAGGGGCTCAGCCTTCTCTCTTAGACCCACAAGGCCATGTGGGCATTTCGGAGCAAAAATGAGATCTCCCTCCACTGCCAACTCATTCTTACACAGAAAGTTCAGGTGCCTCAGTTTACTCCTCTCTGAGCTAACCCCTCCTGGGTCCTACTCTGGGGCTTTTCCTGAGTCAGACAAGGGTAAGTGCAAGGGTCCCCTGGCCTCGCTCCCGCCCCCCAAACTGCTACAGGCCACAGCCTGACCCTCAGGTATGCGTGTCCAGGACCTACACGTGTCCTTGACTGTGTATCAGCCGGTCTTCAGTCCTGTGTGCAGAGCTTCCACGGAAGGACCTGGAAGGACACTAAGCGTGGACACAGCTGCACCTTGGGCCTCTGGGGGCCCCCTGGGGGCAACCAGACACTGGGTGCGGGCCTCTGGGGTCCTCCCCGGGGGCAACTGGACATGATTGGGCCTCTGGGGCCCTCCTGAGAGTGACCGGACCCTGGACTCAGGCCTCTGGGGCCCTCCCAGGGGTGACTAGACACTGGACGTGGGTCTCTGGGGCCCTCCCGGGGCCATGAGTAGACTGGACGCACTGGGGAGAGATGCCCAGCTGCGAGCCCGCAGGCAGCCCACCTCCAGGCAGCCAGGCTGGACACCTCTCCCCGGCGCATCCAGTCTAAAGACCCCAGTCCTGTGATAAGAACGCAAACCCAGGAAAACACCAACCAGTCTCATGACTTAAATCGGAGACCGTGAAATGTGACCAGTAACAAGGATCTTCCAAAGGTTTACCAGTGAAAGTTGCTGTTAGCTCGTCAACTGGGAAAACAATCTCTTATGTTAATGAATGTAAAGTCAGACCCAACGAGAGAAATATTTTCTAAAAAAGTAATTTGTAAACTATTCATAAGCTGACCGCAAAATATTCCAACTGACAATAAAATACCCCCAACGTTCAGCATTCTGGTCAGATGCTGCATGGTACATGATTTATGTGCTTATTCCAAGTTTCAGCAAAAAGAAAACCAAACTCTCCGACAGGGCAGTGATAAAGTTTTGCTCTAGCGACACTGCAGAGATCGCACGTCCCGATTTGTCGGCTACGATTCCTGAGCCAACAACGTGCTGCCGGTGGGCTTGATGCGCCGGCGGACGGCATGACTTCGTCACGATGAGCCAAGGGACTCCTGACTTTTGTTACCATGGTTTTAAGGACCAGGGTCTTAATAAGTATGAAATAAAAGGACAAATTAACTAATTCACAAGACACTTGCTCAACATCCCGGGCACTGGGACGGTTGGCTCACGGGGGCGAGATGAGACCACCTTCCCCCCAGGCGTGCTGAAATGTGCGTCTGATTTTGTTTCCTGGTGTCGTCCAGACGCAGTGCACTCAACACGGGGCGGCACATCAGGGGTCACCGTGACGGGCGATTCCCTGTGTCCTGTGTGTGGCAGGTGTATCAAGGGAAGGAGCGTGTGCAAAGCCGGACAGGTGCAGGCTGGTGTTCTCTGTGCCCAGCGCTTGCCTCCAGCTTCCTGCTGCCTGGGATGTGCTGGGCGCTTTCTCAGGGGGCAGAGGAGTCTGTGATGGACATCAGTGCAACTTTCCACATTGTCACGAAGCCCCCAAGTTCCACAGGATTGGGAAAAGTGGGGGTTCCAGCAGGAGGTGGGGCGGGGGCTGTCAGCATGAGGGTCCTCCCACTCCCGAGAAAGGTGTGAAGGGCCCGGATCCGCAGAAAGCCTCGCCAGGCTGCAGGGAGGCAGGAGCCTGCTGGGGGCGGTCTGTGTCCCCGGGCCGGCAGCCAGAGGCACCACCAACATTGTGCTCGAGTCAAATCCCTTCAAGGTGCCTCTTCTTGCTTCTTTTTTAGCCAAACAAAAGCAGAGTTTGAGCTGTGATCATTTTAACAACCCCAACCCTTTCTCAACCCCGCCCGACACTGTAGCACCTGATTCCGGAACGCACACCCTTCACAGAAACTGTTTTCATAGCAAAGGCATAAGCAACTTCTCCCAAAGACATTTTTTTTCAAATACTCAAGCAGGTAAAAGGGAGAGTGTCATTAACAGTCATAGGACGTGAGTTACTCTTCAGACAGGCGTGTGTCGATCCCTCCGCCCGCCAGAACCACCGCTCCCTTCTTGGGAACGCAGGAGGGAACACGGAACGAGTTGCCCCTGACTCTCAGCAGCCGCCACGCTGCTCGGCTTCCGCGGCTGCGGGCAGTGGCTTCATGAGGCCAGAGACGATATTTATTGGTTACTCACCCCACAGGAGGTCCTTGCCTCTCAGGAAGAAGGGCAAGAAGCCATGTGTGCAGGCCGCCACCAGCGTGACGCCCAGGACCGCGAGCACTCTCATTCTAACGGCGGAACCGGCGGAGAGTGTGCGGACCATCAGGGCAACATCCACGGAGCGGCTTTTCTGGGAACTTGTTAGCCGGACACTATCAGGCTCTTCACGAACAAATCTCAACACCGGTGACAGCGTCCCACCAGCTTGGGTCTGAAGCCTAGAGGATTCTGACCTGCCCCCCGGACCGAGAGTCTGGTTGTACTGGGCTGGAGCTGCCGCCCTATAAACCCTCCCTGCACTTCGGTGCCCACTCAAGTGTCAGGAGCGGAGCGGCTCCCACGCCCTTGGGTTTGCGCCAGGCTTCCGTGAGCCGTCCCCAGCAAGCAGCACCCGTTCAGGTCCTCATGAGGCGGAACCCCGGCCCCCGGCTAGAAAGGAGAAGGAGAAGTGCGTGTTGAGGAAAAAGAAGCCAGCTACAGTCACCCCCTCCTGTTGCCAGCCTTCTCCTCTCCTAGTCTTCTGGAAAAGGACCTCAACCTTCAGAGGCCGCCCGACCCTGTGCCGGGCCCGATGGGCCACTGAGGCCGGGCAGCTGTGGGCCCTTACTGCCTCCTGCCTGGACGGTGAACAGTTGCCTCTCCCGGGATAGGGTGAGCACAGACTCCCCATGTAGGAGGCAGGGCTCCCCACGCCGATCCTGGGTGGATCTGTGCCACGAGCCTGAGATGAGCACGTGGCTCCCTTCGGAAGTTGAGGGAGGAGGGTTTTCGTGGCTGGCCTCCTCTCAGGCCACAGATCTCAGCAGGAACTTGGTCAGCCAGCATGTGTCCACAGTGGTTCTCTCCAGCTAACAATGACACCCTTGTCAAGCTTCCTGTCCCGGTTGTCTTAACGGAGACATAGACTCTGTTTCCCATCCAAGTCTCTCGGGTTTCTCCTTCTCTCCCTTCTTCTCTTCTTTCGGATTTACTCAAGCAGGACTGCATCCCCTGTGGGAGAGCTGAGGTCAAATTCTGAAACCGTTAGGCGAGGTCACCAGGAGTTTGAGAACGCCATGATCAGCATAACAGGGACCCCGGCGGTCTAGGGCCATCAGAGTCCTGGTTGTGGATGGACAAGGTGTGCCTCTTTAGAGGGGAGTCCCGAGCTTGCTGGGCAGAGTGGGATCAGCCATGCTCAGCCTGCTGGCCTGATTCATGGAAATCCTGTTGCTGCCTGTGGGAGGCCGGGGAAGGAGGAAACAGGCAGGAAGGGCAGAGGACTCGTTCAGGGTTGGACACTGAATTTGAGGTTTAGAAGGCACACACGGGCAGTGAGCTGTAGGGTTGGCAAATACGCTGTTGGAGCTTGGGCCGCAGTCTGCATGGGAGGACACATCTGGGAGTGCTGTTCATAGATCCACAGCTGGCTGTGGTAACGCGTCATCCTGTGAGAGAATGCGGATTGGAAAGACAGGCTTTCCTAGTAGAAGGCTCTGGGCACCAGTACCTCGAGGGGCATGGTGGGCTGCAATGCCCCCAGCAACATCACGTCCGAATCCTGGAATCTGGGTCTCTGCAGACGTGATTAGACGGTGAGGTACACTCACAGGATCCTTATGGGACAGAGGCAGGAGCGTCCGGGGGAATGTGACCAGGAGCTGGGGAACACAGGTGCCCCAGAAGCTGGAAAGAGTAATGGGCAGACTCTCCCCCAGAGCCCCAGAAGGAACCAGCCCTGTGGCACCATGATGTTATTCCCTGAAGGCTCTCTTTGGGCTCTGGACCTGCGGGTGACGGAGAATAGGTTGTGTTGTCGGAAGCCACAAAGTGTGTGGTAGTTTGCTGCAGCCCAGGAGACGAGCACAGGCTGCAGGAAGGCTGTCGACAGACAGTGGTGTTTGGGTCTTCAAGGTGCATGAGGAAGCTGGCATTCAGGACCTGAGTGAGAACCGTCACTAGATCACAAGGTGTTTCTCCCATCTATCACAGCGACAGTGGAAAACATCCATGTTGATGGGGATGTAGGGAAAAGGGATGCAGCGTCCACGAGAGGCTCAGTCAATGTATCCTGTCTAGACAGCAATTCTGTAGAATTTCTTATACAGTACCCTAATTTTTGACCCAACATCAGATTGCAGAAATAATCTATCATCTAGAAACGTGCCTATTTTGGTATGTTACTTGGTGAGTTTCTTCCGAGATAAACTGAACACAATGAAGAGTGTGCCCAGAAAGCAAGGAAGACCAATCACATAGAACAGGGCTCAAGAGATGCAAGGAGCAAAGACCTGGAATGACAGCACATCAGTTCTCAGAGACTTTGGCAGGAAGGTTCCCCAGAACTCTGAGAGAAGACGCAAGGACGCAGCTCACCAGGAGTGGAGGGGTAGGGCAGGCGGTCTAGGCTGTGCAGGAAAGACCAGAGCTCTACAAGGAGGTGGTGCCAGGAGCAGCTTGCAAGCGTCCCAGGCTCTGCTAGGACAGAGCAAGCAGCTCCGGGAGCACAGGGAGAGCGGGACGGATGCCAGGCAACAGGTTCAGAGTGAAGGAGGACAGTCAGAGAACATGATGGGAAAGAATAGACTTCCTCTCCCAATAAGAAAAAACAGACAAGAAGTTCCAAACGAGACAAGGAATTCCTGGTGGAACATGAAGCAGATGCGGGTTAGTGGTGGGGGTTTATAGCAGCAATAAGTGATGAGTGACCCGTCCCGGGATCCCACCCCCATAAGGAAAAGCAAAGCAGCGTCACCTGTGACACGTCATCAGGTCTAGAAGCCAACTCTCAATGGCTAGAATAGGAAGATGCTGGGGTCAGTGTTGAGCTGTCTTTCCAAGGGGGAGCACTAGGTCTGGGGGTCCCGGGAAGGCCCAGGAGAGCCCGCTGTGACGGGAATCTCCCCCATCCTTCCCGGCCCTGGGCCCCACCCCCAGGGCTCCCAGAGGACGCCCCCTTCCCCGGGGCAAGCCCCATGCTTGGAGGCCCAGCAGTGACCTTCTGACCTAAAAACGGCCCAAGGCAGGTGGCATGTACACTGTTCAGACAAGCGACAGTGACTCTGTGAGGAACTGACGGACAGGGAGCATCTGGCCTGGGGAGCTTCAACCGTGAGGACCTTGAACAGGACTGGGGTGGTCGATGAGTAAGAAGTACGGAATCATCCACACGGCCTTCTCGTATCTGAACAGCCCACCCCGGTGACGAGGGCATCCCTTTCCTGCTGCAGGGGGCACCCCTCACCTGGGACACTTCCTTCCTGCTCCCAGGGGGACAGAGGAGGGTCCGAGGCTCCTTCCTGCATAGCTGTCCCTTCAGTAACTGTTACTGAGCATAACCGACAGGCCCCGCTTTGGGGCGGCCTGCACTCAGACCCCTCGGGGACAATGACAGAGACCCTCTCCTATCCAGCCCAGTGGGATTATAGCAGTTGAGTTGACAGAAAGTTAACAATTCAGCCAGAATCAAAACCCACCAGGTTTTCTCCTTGTGAAGGACCAGTTCCTGTCGTTGGTGTATTTTGTCCAAAGTGATGACACTGAGTGGGCCCCAAGTAACCATGCTGGACGAGGATGCGACCTGCCCTGTGGTCCCTTCCATCCCTTACCTGACGGAGGCCCGGCCGTGGGTGCTGAGGAGCCTTGTTCTCAAGGAGCAGGAAGTACTTTGTGACAAAACCCAGAAAGAGCCCAGGGGCCACGTGGCTGGTAGCCATGAGGGTGGATTCTGGGCTGGGGCTGTGCCCGCAGGGGACGGTGCTTCAAACAGACGATGGTTCTGCAGGTGTCTCTGACCTGTGGGAGGCCCGGCTGAAAGCCACGGGCACAGGCACACATGCTCAGGGGCTGTGCAGCCTCCAGGTGCGGGTGGCGGATGGGAAGGATCCGGGAAGCCAGCCTTCTTGCCGTCATCATCATCATCGGCACCATCGCCTATGCGTGGAGGCAGGACTGAGGTCTACTGGGCTCACGCAGGAACGGGGGTCTGCACAGCCACCTCTGGCCTGGGGGCCTGTGCTCCTCACCCGCCAGGAGGGACACCTGGTGGGAAGCCCGACTGCGGACACTTGGTGCTAAAATGGAGTCTCGGCTCTTGTCTCAGAGACAGTGAGTGGGAGTTTTGGGGGGGCAGCGACACGGTGCTATGGGACTTCAGGTGACAGCTGCAGGGGGAGATGCAGGACAGTGGTGGCTCAGGTGGAGGCCCGGGAGCTGGAAGCACTGACCTGGGAGCTGGGGTCTGGTGGTGGCAGGAGATGACACTGGCTGGGGCACTGGGGGGACAGCAGGTCAGACAGGAAAGCTTGGAGTTTGGCTACTTTTCCTCATCCTTTCCACTGCTGGTTAGCTGGCTCCATAGTTTGGCTTCTGTCACACAAAGGATGCCAGGTTCTCTTGTCACCTCTTGACAGTGGCTCCTGGTGGCCTGGACCCACTCCTTGCCCTTCCAGTGTCCACTTCTCAGTGACCTCCACATGCACAGTGGACACAATCTGACTGTGAGGTCAGAGAGGAATGCTGGCTTTGGACCCACCTCTTTCTAGCTGTGGTCCTCCAAGGTCACTGCTAAGATTCTGGGATTATGCATTTTTAAATACAGTGAATGCCTTGTGCATTTTGTGTGCACATGCACACACACATGTGTAGACACACGTGTGTACATGCAAACGTGTACACTCCCACCTGCACGCATGTGCATGTACACACATGCGTGCACACATGCATGCTCACACATGCACCCATGCACACACATGTACACACATGTACGTGCACAAAACCTGCACACACATACACCTGCATGCCCACACACATGCGTGTTCATGCCCACACACTTACACACATGCATGCCTATGCTGGCACACACACCTGCACACACGCGTGCTCACACATATGCATGGTCACACACACACACGCACACACAGACATACACCTGCACAGATGGATGCACGTACACATGCATGCTCTCACACACACCTACACACACATACGCTCACGCATACACACACCTGCAGGGACACACACCTGCACCCACACGGGCATGTAGCCAGCAGTGCTGTACCTGGCACAGTGCACATGAACGAGTGGGGAAAATGGTTGCAGACACCTTTCCTCAGCATCTCCTTGCCCCTCCCCAGCTCCTGCATCCTATGTGACATCGCCGACATTCCTGGTCCAGGCGTGGCCTGCCACAGACTGTGTTCACGCCTGTCCCATTAACGGTGCCCTTGCTGTACCCAACACGAAGAGAGTTGTAAGAGAGGCGCATACACTTGGGAGGTCCGTAACACAGTCTGTACGTTGGCCTTCTTAGAAGAGAGGACTGTGTTCATCAAAGAACTCAGGTCCTGAGAAAGCTCACACACAAGTTCATTCACTTGTTCTGGGGCGATTATTTTGTAAGTCGGGTGCCAATAAACTATTCAACAGAATGGGGAGCTTCGATCCCCCAAACACTTTGGTGAGTGCGTGATCACTAATTTCCAAATGGTCAGGGTGTGAGGATCACCTTTGCTCCAGCTCTCCCCAGCCCTGCAGTCCCGCCTGCCTGTCCTCTGAGCTCTGCAGGCAGGTGTCATGTCTCCTCTATGGGGGCCCAGGGGACCCCCCAGCCTTCACCTTGACTCTGATGGACACAGGGCCTGGGGCTGGGTTCAAAGCCCACTCACCCCAACGCGGAACGCAAACCCTTTATTGCAAACCAGTGCCCGTTCTTGCCCTTTATTTGTCATTAGTTGTGTGTGTCATTTGTTCTTTTATTTATCAACTTGCAGAGAAGTTTGCCTTTTTAAAGAAAAGACCGTCATGGACGGGAGGAGAACAAGGCCCCGCGGGGACGGCACCATCGCAGCTTGGTGTTGGGGCTGGCCATTTGCCACAGAAGGTCGCCGAGGGAAGTGGGTCAGCAGGGTGGCGTGGTGGCTCAGTCGGGAGGATGGGCCGGCCCCCCGCATGCCGATAGGGCGCCTGTCAGTGACTCTGATGTCAACCTATAGTCATCTTGAAATAACCTCCTTTTTAAAAAGAAAAAAAAAATCCTGTGACTCAAACTTAGCTAACATTCCTTATAAAATCTGAGTCATTATTCAGGCTCAGGTCAACAGGTCACCTGACAATTTATGGCAGTCCGCCAAAACCAGATGCTTGCAGGAGGCTTTTAGTGCCAAGAAATTCAACAGACACCCCGGCGCCGACCACCCCAGCACGCTGGCACCACGCCGACTCGCGAACCCTGGGCTCTGAGCGGGAGGCGGGAGGCGGGGGGCCTGTGGCACCTGGGCGGGCTTTCAGGCGGGAGCGTCACGCGGTGGCGTTGGTGGAATCTGGGATTCAGGGACGCGTACTCTTCATGCCCACGGGCCCTGAGCAACATCTGGCTGCATCCCTGGAGGTGAGGATGGGAGCAGGCGAGGCTGGAGCTCACTTACGTCCTTGTTACTTCAGCAAATAGCTGGCACGGGCCGTGGGCAAGGTGTGTGTCTGCAGGGCATCTCATGCTCTGTGTGCGGGATCAGTGGGTCCCGCCCGTCGGGCTCTCCAGTGACCTCCGCGGTGTGGCAGGAGGCCTTGTGTTGGCGCGGAGGCCCCACAGAGGCAGGGGGAGAGGCCCCGGCCGGCTGAGCCTTCTAGTAGTTTCCCGTTCACAGTCATTCCCTCTTAACTCTCTTAAGAGTTTTTGGAACATCACCAGATTAAACAAAATATCAGAATTTCGTGGACCGGGACCTGTACTCTCCGCGTTTCGGAAGCTGGCTCTGACTGTCCTGGGGGCGGCTTTCAAACAGATACAATCTTCCTAGAGATGAGACTCAGGAAGGGTACATAACTGCTCCTCTCTTTTAGTGAATTTAAATTGCTTCGAGGGGGGCGCCTGGGTAGTGCAGTGGTTGGGCGTCTGCCTTCAGCTCAGCGCGTGATCCCGGCGTTATGGGATCGAGTCCCGCATCAGGCTCCTCCACTGGGAAGCCTGCTTCTTCCTCTCCCACTCCCCCTGCTTGTGTTCCCTCTCTCGCTGGCTGTCTATCTCTGTCAAATAAATAAATAAATAATCTTTAAAAAAATAAAAAAATAAATTGCTTCGAGGGTGCAGAGAAATACTAGTGGATGTGAAGAGGGTTCGTTAAATGTTCCGTGGACCGCAGTTTTCTATTGTGCGACAGCACTGAGGTACAGCGAGTTTAAACGAAACACTGTGACTTCCTGGAAGGCTGGCATTTAACTAACCGCATAAAGGCAACCTAGAAAAGGGAATTGTTGTTTGGAAGATTTTAAAAAAATAAATGTGTCATTTTAAAGAAGAAATCAAGAAAACATTTTGGCATCTGTTAAAGTAACACGACACGCAGAAGCCTCTCTGAGGTCAGTCTGCGACAAGCCAAGAGTGGCTCTTGGGAAAGGCATCCAGCCCATTTTCAGTGGATTTTGGAGCCCCAGGGCAAGTGTCTGTTGTCAGTAATGAGACGTGGCACCCCCACTTTCCCACTGAGTTCAGGCCCCAGTCGGTTTGGGGAGTACGTGAGGACCACTGGAATTTGGAAATGCATTTGTTGGCATGACGTCTCTCTAAAGGTGTCCTGAAGGTAATGGCACACGCGCGATGTGCCAACAGATGGAAATTAGAGCCCTGTGTGGCTAGGTCCAGTGGGAACACGCATCCTGAAGTCTCTACGTTAATAATGACGTTAACAACTGCGTGACTGGTCTCCGTGACCTGTGCTTGCTGCGGTGACAATGCAGGCCTCCCTGCCTCCACTCCCGGGTTTGTCCCTGTCCCGCACTTAGTGCATTTACTCAAACGCGGGCGGCAGCTAAATGCATCCCAGGGTCCTCCCGGGTCCCAGACCCGCCAAATGATGATCTCCCTCCTGAGAAGATGTCCGGTCACCCTGACAGTGGGTGAGAGGCAGCTCACCTGTGCCAAGACCCTGGGGTCTCCAACGGTCACACCTTACCTCACTAATGGAGCAACAGGGCGACTCGGTTTCTCATACTGAAGGAACATGACTCCTGTGCTTGCCAGAGGTTTCTAGGAGGGTGACCTACAAAATGACTCGTGCCGCTGCTTCCCAGCGCTGTCCTTACCCTATCAGAGGTCACCGACGGACCTTGTCTTTGTGTTGACAACGTGACAGCACACGGGGCGGAGCTGTGATAAGCGGGAGCAGATGGGGGCTTCGTGTCATTGTCATTCACGGGGAATGCCGGGCCCATGGAAAAGGCAGCAAATTCAAGCCAGGTCTTGTCTGAAGGCACAGAAGAACACGGGTAGGAAACTTTATCAGGTGTGGCTTGTTCTCTTGTTGGGCTGAGTTCTTCACACGCTCCTAAAGAGACAGGGAAATATAACACTTTCCCTGGAGAAGGAAAAGAAAAATATTGGGATTTTAAAGAAATGTTATGTTGGTAAATGCAGCAGCTCAGCCAGGTTCAGAATTATGAGCTAATAAAAGGGACTCCGGAATCCAGGCACATTAAAATGCACAGCTTGTCTCTCCGAGTGTATTTCTCTAACCCGAGCAGTGAAGGTCAATAAACGCACTTGAATGATTTCCATAGGAGGACACAAATATCGGCGCTCACTCCTGATTTGCAAGCACGTAGCATTTTCTCAGGAGAAGTGAGGACGTGTGTGTTTCTTCTGGGCTAGAGGTACGGCTCACACGAGGGTAAAGCAGTCAATTCAATCAATTTAGGGAAACAACACAACAGAACAGAAATTGTATATTCAATGTCATTTTGACCAAACTTTAGTCCGAGAGAATATATGTCCTCTTTCTAGCTAGTTTTGGGTGTGTGTGTGTGTGTGTGTGTGTGTGTGTGTGAGATATGATAGTAAAAAAAAACCTGCAAAGGTTATAAAAACAAAGGCCTGACAATCCTGTTGAGATTTTTCACAACAACTCAGTAAAATAAATGATGCATTTCTTCTTGGATTCGACCAACAATCATTGCACACGACTTTAGGCCCAAGTTCTGTGCTTGACCGATGGGAACAGAAGGTGTTCTCCCTGCATTTACCAAACATGTCGTCTGGTTAGGAAGACAAATGAGAAAGCCATTTCTGTGGAGTGCGATTCATTCCCTGTGAAAATCCTGGATGTGAATCGTGGGGACACGGGAGAGGCTGCGTGACCGCAGGTGTGATGAGGAGAACGTGCCAGGGGATAATGTGTGTGGGAAGCCATCTGGGACAGAGAGAGAGACTTCTGGTTCCAGGGGCGACAGGGCGGCTCCGAGAGACGTTGACTTTGCTTGTTCTGTCCATGGTGCCAAGAACAGCCTGGCATATATGACACTTGGTAAATGTGAACAAATGGACGCAGGGAGGGAAGGAGGGAGGGAGGGAGATAGACGAGGGGAATTAATGAATGGGTGGATGAACAAATGAAAGAATGACAAATGTAAGAATTGAATGGATCGTTCAGAGAATGGATCACAGGGAATGACCGGGAGATTAGGCACATAAAATTAATCTTGAGCAGATCGTAAAGGATCTTACATCTTTTCATGATAAAATCAATGGAAGGGTACAATATAGAAGCAAGTGTGAAGTCTAGGAGGAAAGAAAGTCTGATTTAGTTTCCCGGGGCCTTTGGCACATTTGAAGGGCTTGAACAACAGAGACACGGCGGCGGGATGTCTGAGATCTGGGGTGGCCGAGATCCGGGAGTGGGCAGGCGGGTTTCCCCGGAGGCCTCTCTGCAGGGTCGAGCCAGCACCTCCCCTGTTCTCGTGCGGCCATCCCTCCATGCATGTCTGTGTCCTAGTCAACAAGTCCTGTCAGGACACCGGCCCTCCTGGAATATGGTCCATTCTGAAGACCTCTCTGGCACTGAAGGCCTTCTTGAAGGACCTTATCTTCAGGTGCATTGGAAGGATGGAGCTTAGTGCTCTCGCAGGTAAATTTTGAGGGCACGTGGTTTAGCACACAGCAGGCTGCAGAAAGTGGCAGCAAGACTGTCCCTCCCCTGGATCCCAGCACAGGACGGCCATGGGATCCCTCTCTCCTGACAGCAGAGAAGTCGCCCCTTCATGGCTCACAGCTGGCCGCGAGGAAGTGCCCCCGTTATTACAGCGTGCAAGGTGGGTAAGAGTGATGAGAGGAGCCCCCCCGGCAGGTCTGCGCGTCAGGGTCCCTGGGGAGGAAACACACACCCAACGTCGCCCACGCCTCCATTTCATTTCAGCGGAACGTGGAACCTGCATCTCACCTCTGAATATAGTTTATGCTTGAAACGTGCGGCTCTTGTGACCCACAGGCAGACGAGATTCCCCCGTCCACGTACCACTTACAGGCAGTAACAGCTGGCACCTCGCTGCTTTAAACAGTGGGGTCTGTCGTGGGCTCTGCTTCTCACTGTCACCCAGGGACCCAGGCTGTCAGGACAGCACTTTTGACTCCAAGCCATGCACCCTCCTCAGGGTGGTCCCGTGAACTCCCCCTCCAGCTGGCATCCAATCCTCCCGGATTCCCCAGGACTTGTCCCCAACATCCAGAGGGGAACCTGGTGCGCCGGGAGGAGAAGCACGGCTGTGGGCCTCCATGTGGTTTCTGAGGGCTGGACCCCGTGATCTGCTCACTGCCACTCTTCACCTGAGCTTTGGTGTCTCCAAGGGCACACCTGCTCGTGGCAGTCCAGGGGTAGCCGACATTCGGCCAGGCCACCTGGCCACGGTCCGGGAACTCCCCACTCAGGCCTCTGGTGGGCCTCCCTGCTGGCAAGGGGATGCCTGGCTAGGCTGTCCCTGCAGGGGTAACAGCTGGGTGGGGGGACAGAGTCCCTGCCCAGAGTTGCCCCTTCCTCCTGCTGTGCTGTCGCTTTGCAAAAAGCAAGTGAGACTCACAATGAGGCGTTATTCTGCTTCCACTGGGATGGAGGAACTAAGTGGGAAAACAGCCCCTCACACACGCAGCTCAGAGTGCAGAGGGACACACATTTCTGGAGAAGGGAGATGGCTGCACATTTATCAACTGAGGCGTGCACGCAGCTGGGGGCACGAGGGCACTCCCCAGCTTCCTCACTGGCTCTCTGCTTCTGGAAGCAGATGGCTGGCACAGCTGGTCCACACTGGGCACTGGCCCTGTTTCCTAACTGACTGGTCGGATAGACGTCCTCTGCTGGTCGCCCTGGCTGCTCTGATGTCGTCTGCGAGTGAGCGGCTGCCCGGCCTCTTTCTCCACCAGAGTGCAAGGTCAGCAGGTGCTCCGCCCGATCCCAGCCCCAGGCAGGCCTGGGCGGAACCGGCCTTTAGGGGACATCCCTGTGTCTCTGTTCTGGGTGAAGCTGGGGCCTCCACACCCCAGGCCCCATTAGCGAAAGCGCCCAGTGCCCACTTAGTGCATATAGGAATCCACGGGTGGAGACAGGGCGGGCCCTTCTCATGTCCGCCCTGGGCTCCTTGATTCACAGGAGGAGTATCTGAGGGGTCTGTGCCCAAGGCCCTCACTCTCTGCCTGTCCACACGAGTGGCTTTATCTGTCTCGTGTTGCTGTTTCTCAGCGGGGTTGCTGGATCAGGGGTTGGCTTGGGGCTCCCAGCTCCCTCCTTCCCCAACCCACACGGATGGACCTGTAAGCCCAGATCTGGGATTTATCCTGATCACCAATGCCTAGGGGTGTGTGCGTGAGACACCCACTGCTGAATGGCTGTGATGACCCGAGCAGTGGTCGGTGGGACCTGAGTTCCGGACGGGTGCACAACCGTGCCCTCAGGCGGCGGGCTCCCCCAGGTAGGGTTTGGGGTACCAGCAGGAAGGAGGGCAGTGGTGGGCAGGTGGTAAGGACCGCTGTGCAGGCTCAGCTCTGGGGGAGCCTACCAGCCTGGACTCAGGGTGCACACTCCCTGGGCGAGGCTGCTCCCAACCGGCCCTGCGCTCCGCTCCCCTCTCGGGTCGGACCTGCTGCTCTCAGCCCTTCAAACCAGGAGGACGGTGTTTGCAGACCAGCAGGGAGAAAAGCCACAGTCATTTCAAGGTGTGCAAGTTGGCAGGGTCGGGGCGAGGGGGCAGGAAAAGATTTCCAAAGGGCTTTTCTTTTTACTTGTATTGCTTAATATTTTAGCCACGAGGGTATGTATTAGAAAACAATCCATATTTTTGTAAAAGATAAAAGGGATTCTAAAAAGACCTCCTGTAGGCTTAGTCATTAATGACTGACTTGCCAAGACACAAAGAAGACTAACTCTATGTGGAATTGATACTCAATTCTTGCTAAGACTCCTGAGTAAATTCAACCCTATCATGAAAGCGCACGTCGGTTCCGCCTAACGTGAGGAGATTGCTTCTCTGCTTGGTCTGCTTGGGGGATTTCACAACGTGTGACGGAGAGGTTCTTTCTCTGAGACACACGCAAACTCGGGTCACAGATATTTTGGGGTTTTATGTAATAGCTGACCACAACATCATATGTGTCCTGTAACCCCGGAGTTTCCCTGCCGATTTTTAATAATATTTCAAAAATGAGTTTTCTGAATGTGAGAAGAGTAGGACACAATGTGGAGGGACTGAAAGTCTGCGCGTCCGGTGGGGAGGTCATCACCCCCACCCGGGCCCCATGGTTCAGGTGCGTTTCCTCGTGCTGCCCTGGGGCAAACACAGGTAGGCTCTCCAGGAAGCACTGGGCAGCCCCTCGTAAGAGAATCCACAGGGACGAAATACGAGGGCAGCGGTTTCTCTCTGCCATAAGGTGCCCCAGACGCGACCACTAATTATCCACGGGTACTGGGAACACATGGGGTGCTCACCTGAGTGACGTAGGCAGTCCTCACAACACCTTCGCGGGCACCTGACACTGTCTCCACTTGCAGAGGAGGGACTGAGGCTCCTGATGGCACGCGGGTCCTGGTCCGTGTCGGGACTTGAACATACGGCAAGTCTCCTCTGGAGAACAGCTTGCATTTGAAAATGCTGTGAACAAACGTGTGAATGTTTGACATACCGCAGAAGTATTTAGTTCACGTTCTATGCCTTACTCCTAAACAATGCCTGAATTATTTAATTTATCCATTTAATTTTCACGGCCTAATTCACATTTAAATGACATGTTTTACCCAATCTCAATCAGAAAGTGCACAGATCTGTTTGCTCAAATGTAAGTTTCTAGAAGGTGCCGTCTTACGTCAGCGGGTGGGACATACAGAGCAGGCTCGGGGCTCACACTCTGTATGCAAAGACAGCCTCTGAGACAACCAGTGTCTGTCGGTTCTGTACTCGTGTCCTGGAGGACAGGTCACACTGCCGTCGTCCCCACATCTGAAGGGCTAGCCGTAACTGCCCTGTCCTTACCAGCCGACAAAATCAGCGGGTCCCTCCGGGTGGAAAGCCATTCTGCTGCTGAACAAGCATGTATCCTAACACCGGAATCTGTAAATGGCAACACGTGCAGGCCTCTAGGGGTTCCCCTAGCATCACTAGTGAACCGTGGTGGCCACACGCAGAGCACACGCCGCCATCCTCAGGCCCCGCACCTCGGGGCCCCAGGGCTCATCCTGCCTGGGAGATGGGGCCTTGCTGGTGCACCTGTCCCGAGCTTGTGCACCTGTTGCTCCTAGAATTGCTGGGCTACCTTCAGTGTTCCAGAAAGTGAACTTCCACTCCCATTCCTGGTGAATCTCAGCAAGCCGCCATCACCTGGTTTTGGAGGGTCCATCCAGCCTTCTTTCCAGGCTCTGCAGCAGCTCCCAGTTGGCCCATTTCAGGTTCCCGGGGTGCTGGCTTCCCTCCCACCCCTCCTCCTTCAGCTGTCGCGGCCATCCTCCGCCTGACTGGAGAGCTGGCCGGAGCACACTGGCCATGCAGACTCCCGTGGGCTGCTCTCTTACCGAAGACTGCGATTTTTCTAATTAGTGAACATATTTTTTATCAAAGAAGAACTCAAAAGCAAGGAACATAAAATGTCTGGATAATAGATGGATTCGATCTCCTTACTTCCTAATGATATATGATTAATCCTGCTCAAAATCATACTTTTCTATCATGTTTTGTACTTCATTACAATGAGAACCATCAAATTTCTTAAGTCTATCAAAAAATATATATCATTATTTACATAGAAACTTTTCACGCTAGACATTGTATAAGAAATGGTTTCCAGCTGCCTGGTTCCATTTCATTTTCGCTCTGCAGGTTTCCCATCATGTTTAAATGCAGAGCTTTTTCATAATCCAAAATGAATTTTATTCTTTAAGAAAGAAAGAACATTCTATGTTGTGTGTTCAAAGCAAATGGCCCCAAGGGAGGGGACACTCACATGTTGCGTGCTCCTCTGTGCGCGTGGCTGCGTACTGGCTGTGTCACGGGGTCGCGGAAGGCAGGGAGCAGGGTCCAGGAAGGACTGGCCACAGTGACAGGATGTAAGGTGAGAAGGAGGGATGTGAGCCCACCAGGGCATCGGGGGGAGTGCAGACGTGAGGTCGGCGCAGCGTTGTAGCACACGGGGCGGACCGTGGACCAGGGAGCAGGGAAGATGGGAAAGGACGGATATACGAGAAATAAGAAGAGATTCTTATTCTGATAATAACCCCTTGTCTTCATAGGACTTCCAGGAGTGTTCCCAGGAAGTTATTTTCCCTTGCTTGCCTATGGTCTCTTTGTCCTTTATGCGTAATATCATTCCTATAAATTTCCAGAAGCTTCAGCACAAGAGCCACTCACAGGCTCACTGAGGCCAAGTGCCCCATGCCTCCCAGGGCTGGCTTGCATCCACCTGCAAAGTGGCACACACACTCTTCTTTCCATGCCGTCACCGTGTTCTGGAACATTCCGTTTCTTCTAAGAAAACCTCTCCGAGGTCATTGAGCTTTCTGCTGGCATACTTCTAATGTTGAGAGGGAAAAAACAGTAACTTTTGGGTGTTGACCCAAGGCACTCCTTGCAGGAGGCTCTGGAAGTGTGTTTCAGGGTTGCCTCCCATACCTTTCAGGACAGGCATTGCTGTGTTTTGCAGGGAAGGGGGGAGTGAGCGTGGATTTCTTAAATCTGGGCTGCTTCCCAGCGCACGCTGACAATAAATGGGCCTGCGTGAGCCAGCCCGCCTTCCCACGTGTGCTCACTGCTAACTCACCCCCAGTGACCTTCCTGGGGTCAAAGGCTGTCCCACACCTTTGCCCAAGCACGCCATTGTCACGCTCAGTGAATTCTTACTGGAATTATGCGTCTCTGACACTTACCTTCAAGGTTTTGCCAGGCACTTGTCAAGTCTAATTTGGGAGAAGACCCCGTTCCCCACGTTGATGGACCGACGCGGGACTGGGACAGGGAGCTGTCTGCAGATCGCTGCCCATCCAGATGGCAGACCGACTCCTCTCCCTCCGCCTTGGGCTCTGGTCTGGAAGTGCTGTGGGACACCCAGTGCAAACCCGCGGCGAGGCTGACGGGCTGAGCGGCTCCACCTCTGGGGTTGGGCTCAGGGTGTCTTGTGGCTGCCGCCACTGTGTCTGGAGCCTTCGCCTGCCGCTGGTGACATTGCCGGTGCATCTGGGACTCCTCTGGGGTGGAGCACACCGGGCAGCCTCCTCTGGCTCTCGTGCTCTGAGACAGACGACCGCCCGCCGTGTGTGCGCGGTTCTCGGTGACCCTCCTGGTCAGCACGGCAGTGCTGGCATGTCGTGGGAGTGAGGCCTTTGCACAGACGGGGTCCATCCTCCCTCAGGCTGGCTACGGCGGGTGGGCCGCCAGCCTTTCTGGCGACACGATTTCAGGCAAATGACCCCATCTTCATGGAGCTATTCTCAGGAGTCTCTGGAGTTTCCACTCACACCAGCCCTGCTGCGTTCGTCTGTGCACCCAGAGCGCCTTGCCACCTGCACCTTGACCACACTTGGCACACTGTGGATCTCCAGGGGTTCTCTGTCCTCTGATGCGCGCGTGGGAGGCGGCATTCCCGGGTCACGCTCAGATGGCGGCCAGTTGGCCGTGGGCGCTAGGAGTGCACAGTGCCCCTCTCCGTCCCCCATGGCCTCCCAGAGCCGGTGTTGCGATGCTGACGCCCCAAGAAAGAAGGGGCCACATCCCTGAATCACTGCCGGGATGACCTGCATCACGTCATTTGCACTTGGGGGTGTTCGTTCCGGAAACCAGCTTAAAATTCTTTGGAAGATGGCACTTTTCCGGTTCTGTGGGACTGCAGTGGTCCTGGCCTCGGTGCCGTGACGCTGGTGAGCCTTTCCCTTCACAGGGTGTGTAGCTGGTGCTGGAAACCTTTCCTGCACACAGGTGGGAGGGTCGGGTCCTCGCTCAGTGACAGCATCAGTGAGCTGACCCATTGTCTGTGCTGCATGAAGAAATTAGCATACTGTAAAACTTTACTAGTGTGCATCAGTTTTTAACACAAAACAACTGATTTACCAAAAAAGCTGTCTGTCTAGATATGTTTGTTTTTTTCCAGGTGAGATCTGTTGTCACACAACCATCGATAAGTATGAGACGGTTCCAATCCCACGGGGGGCTGGTGGTGGTGGTACATAAGTTCTCAGTTAAATTCTGAAACATATGCAGTATCTAACTGGAAGAGTCAACCCGTTTTCCCAAATGCTGCGCTCTGGTGCACGGAGAGGCATCCTGGTCATGACCAATACTGCGGGTCTGGTGTCCTGGTCATTGCGTGACGACCAACACGACCATTTGCTCTTGCCTCCTGTTAGACCAGGCGGCTGCCTTAAGGACATTGTGGAACAAATCAGGCTTTCATTAGAAAAATCACTTTTGAGTGTTCTCAAATAAAATGGAGAACAAGCAGATTTTTTTCTCGACATTTTGTAAAGATACATTTGACATTCTACAGAATAAGTTTGTCAACAAACTATGAGCCCACACCGTTCATTCAACTCTTGACCCCCAAGCTCTGTTCTTGGAAGATGTGGTGTCTGAAGGTTTACTGAGCGCAATTGCCCCCACACTGCCCCTTACAAGAGTTTCATGATGCCTGGTATTTCCACTTTTAAAACTACTCCGTTAGGTTGATTTAAGAGACTGTGGCCCAAAGACTCTATCAAAAGTTTCTTGGCAGGAAAGTTGTAACATTAAGGCATCATCGGGAGTTCACATAAACATGGATCTGTGGGGTTAGGCATGGGCAGGCACATGCTGACAGGGGGAGGAAGCCTGAGGTCATTGAGCTTTAGACACAACACGGGAAAGATTGGAGTGGAGGGGGGTCCCCCCCACCGTCATGGCTACAGGAGTGTCTGAGCCTGGTGGGGAGCCCCAGCAAGGGTGTCCCCTGTGCAGGTGTCACTCACAGCAGCCAAGGACGGTGTCTGCAGTGTTCTCGACATCAGCAGTATATAGTGAAGACTTCTAAATCCCTCTCTTCTGGCTCCAGTTTGCCCAGACCCATCTGGTCGATGGTGAGCCTGTGCGGGAATCACTGCCTTGGTCAAGCTGCAGGTGGACGCCACACCCAGGCAGGGCTGGGCTCACACCTGCTGAGATCCAAGCTCCCGGACTCTGCTTAGTCTCCTTGCCTTCACTCTTTGAACGAAATCGAATACATCTGAGTTTATCTGGCTTATCCCAGACACTGTGGATTTCCCAAGCCGATGACAGGTGTCTGAACGGAGTCATGCCCGGGGTCCCAGCTTGTTGGGCTCAGTGTGCGGCCCTCCCAGGAGGAGGGCCGTTCCCACTTGAATTCCCAGAAGTCCCCCAGCTGGGGCAGGCAGCTCCCACTCAGTGTCCAGCTGTCCAATGGGCTTATGGTCCCTCAGCTCTTCCAGAAAACTGGGATTCACACTGACGTGTCTGTCAGCAGACAGAGGCTCAGAGCCACCTTGTGCCTAGAACTCCGCGTACCCTCCTCGCTCACGTTTACTTCTGCAAGTTCCTACTTGTCACCCTCGTGCAGATCACATTTCGGAGGAGAAGTAAATTCTTTCTGCCATGTGAGGCTCCGGAGATCTATAAAGGCTGCTTCTGGAAGAACCAGCCAGCCCTGCTCCGAGCTCGGGGGCACCCTGCCCAAGGCAGTGTGACTGCCCTGCTCCCCCCGAAGAAGGACTCGGTTACGTGAGTTTTGTGCACTCAGAATCTTGCAGCAGAATTGTGCTGAATGAACTGGTGAATGAATGAGGGGTCCTATGGCATCATGATTCCCAAATGCCCAGCTGCCGGCCCTTGCCCCCTGACTCCTTCCCTGCCGGTCTGGGATCTGCAGACACTGAGCCACCTGAAGGCCCGTACACACTTCCTGCCCTTCTCAGGACCTGTGCTCTCCTGGTCTGCTCCACTGGGGGGCCTGGGCCTCCCTGCTCCCCTGCCTACCTGCCCACCCTGCGGGCACAGCACAGAACAGCCTCTCTGGGCTACCAGGGCCCATGGGTGCTTGGCTGCCTTCTGCCAGGGGTGGGGAGGCACGGGCATGCTGTTAGTAATGACCAGGTATGGGAGGGCGCCGAGGGGAGGGCGGCAGCCACGTCTCCAGCACCTTGGTGTCCCCAGCCCCTAGCACGTCTGCACACAGCACGAGCTCGGGAAATGTTTTCTGAATGAAACATGAATGCTACAGCTGGAAGGCAGAATAGTACAACGTTTAAGCCCTCAGCCCATGGTGCTGGGTTACTAAGGTCCCGGGGAATGAACGCAGCCACGTTCTAATGAAGCCCCATTTACAAAAACCGTCCCTGGACCAGATGTGGCCCATGGCCTGTGGCTTGCTGACCCCTGCTTTCGAATAACTTAAAGACACTCATTAATTAAAAATACAGAGACAGCCACTCAAATTATTTATATCCTGAGTCTGACATTAGAGGGCATAAGTCAAGAGTGACTTTTATTTTCTGAATAAAATATATATAAGTGGACACCTGCAATCGCCTGAGAGTGTTCAACCGTGGGTCCAGATCCACCTTCTGGGCACCTCCGTGGTTGAGCCAGCTTCCGGAACTTTCCCTTTAGGGCAGGCGAGAGGCTCTGGGGCTAAGCTGGCATTAATTTCAACAGTCCTGAGGATGCAGGATCTGAAGCCAATAAGGCAGAGCCGTGGCCCAGGCTTGTGGTCTGACCTTGTCCTTTTTAAATGTGTCTGGGTTCATTCTGAGCTTTTATGACGGCACAGAAAATCCTTCACTCGGGAAGGATGAGGCCACGTGACGTTCCATAAAGCCGTCAGCAAGCCTCTTAACTCTGGAGCTTCAGTGAGAGAAGGCGTTGCACGGAAGTCCCAGGATTACCTTGAAGCTGATTTCACCAACCGTGACGGGCACTGGTTCTCACACGGAATCTACCCACCCTCACATCTATGAGGGTAAGACTCTGTTCCAGTGTGTCAGTCAAGGTTAGACACAGCCAGGGGTCGGCCCGAAGGAACACAGCAATGCTGATTTCCCAAAGGAAACATTCTGGATATATTCTTTCTGGTTTGCATTTGCCTTGGGTTCCAGTTTTAAAGGAGAAGTTTATTACAGGAGGAAAGTTTTTCTCAGGGTAGACATATATTATTTAATATTCTCATCTCTGGTATAAATTTATTGTTAGGGACACATGAAAAAATGCTCCACATCACTTGCCATCAAGGAAATACACATCAAAACCACACTGAGATACCACCTTACACCAGTCAGAATGGCCAAAATTAACGACAGGCAACAACAAACGGAGAGGATGTGGAGAAGGGGAACCCTCCTACACTGCTGGTGGGAATGCAAGTTGGTACAGCCACTCTGGAGAACAGTGTGGAGGGTCCTCAAAAAGTTAAAAATTGAGCTACCCTACAACCCAGCAATTGCACTACTGGGTGTTTACCCCAAAGATACAGACATTAGTGAAAAGAAGGGGCCCCTGCACCCCAATGTTCATAGCAGCATTGTCCACAACAGCCAAACTGTGGAAGGAGCCGAGATGCCCTTCAACAGACGGATGGATAAAGATGTGGTCCATATATACAATGGAATATTACTCAGCCATCAGAAAGGGTGAATACCCACCATTTGCACCAACCTGGATGGACCTGGAGGGGATTATGCTAAGTGAAGTAAGTCAAGCAGAGAAAGACAACAGCATAAGCAGTAGTGTGGAGGAACACATGGGAAGGGAGGGAAACTGAATGGGAAGAAATCAGAGGGGAAACAAAGCATGAGAGACTCTCAATTCTAGGAAACAAACTGATGGTTGCTGGAGGTGAGGGGAGTAGGGGGATGGGGTCACTGGGGGATGGGCAGTAAGGAGGGCACGTGATGTGATGAGCACTGAGTGTTATAGCAACTGATGAATCACTGAACTCTACCTCTGAAACTAATAACGCACTATGTGTTAATTAATTAAAATAAAAAATAATACATCCATTATAATAAAAAATTACTGTTAGGTACCAATAAAACATATATCTTTTCCCCAACCAAATTCTGTATTACAGTTTGTCATTGCCAAAATATAAAATAAAAATCGTTAGGAAAGGACTCACTAAAAGCTCCCTTTAGTATTTCTACACCTCTGTCTGCTGCCAAACCCCCTGGGAGATATTTTCAGAAACGTGAATTTGGTTTTCCTTTTGCCAGAAGCCTTTACACGTGTTCTGCTTCAACAATAACGGCATTCAGTTTATATGCGAACGCTATTTGTGATGAATACCTTTACTCTTACTTCATGGAGGAAAGGCTGGGCCATGAGTTGAGAGTCAGGTGATGAAGTGTCAATCCCCTTACGGTTCTCTTTGCCTCGGTGATGTGGTTCTGTCTGCGCTGTGGCCCCTGGTAGTAGAGGAGAGAAGGGCCTGGTCAGGGGCAGGAGCCAGCAGGCTCTTAGAGGATGGCCTGGTCGGGAGCAGGACCCAGTGGGCTCTCAGGGGACGGCCTGGTCGGGGGCAGGAGCCAGTGGGCTCTCAGGGGATGGCCCGGTCAGGGGCAGGAGCCAGCAGGCTCTTAGAGGATGGCCTGGTCAGGGGCAGGACCCAGGGGCTCTCAGGGGACGGCCTGGTCGGGGGCAGGACCCAGCGGGCTCTCACAGCGCTTACAGCCATGCCGCCCCCATCAGGAATAACAGCAGCCCCATTCAAATGTCCCTGCGGCTCTTCAGCGCTCTGACTGCTCAGTGAACAGTAGGAGGACCACGTCTAGCGTTGGAGGATTGCTGTTTTATGACAAGAGATGGTCTTGGGTCAAGTTCTAAGAAAAAAAACAAAACAAAATAAAACAACAACAAAAAACCTCTGGGGACACAGCTGAATAGCTCCTTAACATATTTGATCAAATCAGAAACTTGCAAGAGCCTCTTCCTAATGGACCATTGAAAAGTGCCGACTGACCAGCCCACACTGTCTGCACTGGCGGGTGTGGTAGTGTTCACTGAAGAGGAATCACAGGATGGGAATTTTTTTTTCCTTCCTTTCCTCCCTCCCTCCCTCCCTCCGTGTCTCTCTCTTTCTTTTAACAAAAGCTCTTGGCACTTACTACCAACTCTGAAAGGTAGACCTGACCTTTTCTCCCTGACTCAGTTTCTCTTTTTAGTGTGTTTATTTTAATTCCAGCAGAGTCAGCATACAGTGTTACATCAGTTTCAGGTGTACACGACGGTGAGCCCACACTTCTGTACGCTGCTCAGTGCTCATGGTGATAAGTGTGCTCTCCATCCCCGTCCCCTGTCCTCCCCGCCCCGCCCTCCCCGTCCCCTCGCCTCTGGTGACATCAGTGTGTTCTCTAGTTAAGAGTCCGTTTCCTGGTTTGTCCCTCTCTCCGTGTTTTTTCCCCTTTGCTCATTTGTTTCTTAAATTCCACACGAGTCTGTTTCTCTAATTTCTCCCACATTATACCCTCCAGCTCCTTCCGTGTTGCTGCAAATGGCAAGATTTCGTTCTTTCTGATGGTTGTATATATGAACCACATCTCCTTTATCCAGTCATCAGTTGATGGACACTTGGGCTGCTTCTGGGTCTTCGCTATTGTAGAAAATGCTGCTATAAACATCGGGATGCATGGATCCCCTTGAATCAGTGTTTCTGTGTGCTGTGGCTAGATACCCAGTAGTAGGATTGCTAGATCGTTGGGTAGTCCTATTGTTAACTCGTTCTCTGTCCCGGACTCGTTTCAAGGTGGCACATTTCAGGCAGGACCTGGGACCTCGCCAACACAGCACTTAGGGTCACTGTGCTATGATGTGGATTGTCACCCTGAAGGGAGAGACAGTGACTCTCTTGTGTTTCTATTTCCAGGGTTTGGGAGGAAGTCTAAGTGGACGCACGTCCCACACCCAACAAATGCAGGACACGCCCAGTGAGGACCTGCTCTACACCAAACACAAGCACAAAGGCTTCGCTGAAAACGCTGTCCGACCTTACTTCCCAGAATGAGAGCAATATTCATTACGGGGACCTGAAAAACCCTGTTTTCTCATCTATATACCTCAAAATGGATATTTTCCTTATCTTCAGTAGAGACAAACAAGTACACATTTGGCCAAATAGTTTATATAATTTTTACTCATTCTGCATTTTGGGACTGAGGTATATTTATTAAAACACGGGAATCATGTGGTTAACATGTAGCTTCAAAAAAAAACCAGGAACAGAGTTCAGAATCAGAAGCCTGAGGGATGTGCGTAGACATACGGCGCAATTCCTGACTCTGAGAATGTTTTCATGTGAATGATAAAGTGACGTTTCTTGATTCACTGTTTACGAGGCTCACGCGGATCTAAGGGGAGAGGACACTACCTTCCATCCATCTTCGGTAGCTTTTATCACCCTTAAGACAACGTGCAGAGCAGTTCAATGAACTTTTCTTCATGGTAAGTTTTCCTTTTTAAAATTTGAAATTAGAAAAAAAGGATAAAAAACTCATTTTTGCTTGAATTTTAAAAATTTGTTAACGTCTATTTCAAAGATAAATCTACAAACTAAGGTCTCACTTTTTTAAGTGTGATGTTCTTTTTAAAGAATTCCTTTGTCAACATGTTTGCAAAGACATTTTAAAATGTTCTATTAGAACTCTGACCCCAAGAAGGGCCAATATAGGTGTTAACAGAAGAAACTGAGCAAAGTAAAAGTCGTTTCCTTGACATACTGTTGGCAAGTCTGTCACAGAAGATTCATGATCTGTGTCTAAATATCAACAGCAGATCAGCTCAGCCCGAAGTCCAGCCCAAAATAAAAACAGAAAGTAAAACAGAAAAGCCCAGAGTCATATTTCATACAAAGCATCTTCTATGACGAGGCAATGATCTGTCTGGAACCAGTATGTCCGTGTCCTTCTGAAACGTGGAGCGGGGCCGCAGTCCACGCCCCACGTGCACCGACCCAGCGAGGGCCCGCCCGCTTCCTTCATGCATGCACCCTGACCCCGCGCTCCCTCCACCCGTGGGCGCTGAGCTGTGCCACAAAAGGCTTCCGGCTCCTCATTGCCCGGCACCCACTGATCCTTCCAGGAACATTTGTCGAATGAAGGAATCCAGTGCGTTCACCTCGAACTTCCAGCTTTTGCTTGTAAAGGCCCCCACTGAGCCTGGCATGGGTCTCCTCCTTTACAGAGTGGGCTCCTAAGGGACGTAGTGTCGTCTAAAACACACACTGTGTTCATCCCAGGGCTGTAGCCTGTTGAGAGCTTCATAGAGTTTTTACCGGGCCTTTCTGCCAACTGTTTCTGTGTTTGGCTCAGCTGTGCATTTCCTGCGAGGCTTGTGCCCATTCCCCGATGGTCAGCCTGCAGAGCTGGGGCTTGTCCAGCCTGGTGCTAGGACACGCTGGAAAACACCTCTCTGACATGAAGACCTCGCAGGCCGGTGGCACTCTCATCTGTCAGGGACGTTCACACAAACAGAAAGTGCTTTTGTCAGTGGCTTCACACTGGCTGTCAGCACGGTTATAGTTTATAATGTGTGTGTGTGGATTCGTGCAGGAGCCAGGAGGCCCATGGTTTCCAGGGCGGGCAGAGCGCGGCAGGCCCTGGGTCGAACGCGTCCTGCCTTGCGGGGTTCATGGAGCGCTCCCTCCACCGCCCCAGATGGTCCTATGAGGGGGTCAGGGCTGCTCCTCTCCATACCCAGAAAACACGCTGGCAAATTCTCTCAAGCCTTGCTTGGTACTGAGTCAGAGCTGGGGCGGGGCTCCCCGGTGTGCCCTCTGCAGCATCCGAGAGCACGATGGCCATGTCCTACAGCGGTGTCCAGGGGGGCGTCCGTGGCGAGCACAGCATGTCGAGACACTGTGTGATTACACCTGAAACTAATGGTTTCCCCTGCCCTTGACAAGTCCTGCTTCCAAACTGGGGCGATGATTAAGTGTCATTTTAACCCCCTCCCCAGTCTGCATGGGGGCTTGAGGAGTGCCGCCTGACCTGCGGGGGCGGAACAGGTGCAGCAGGAACACAAAGGGAAGAACAAGGGGCATGTGGCCTCCGTTCATTTCACACAAGAGGACTGTTGCTGTTGTTGAATTTAAAAAAAGCTGTGCATCTTTTCAAAACATTGTATGCTTATACGAACGTAAACTTTAGCATCAAATCTTGCTGGGAAAATATTATTCTCTTCATTATGATCCAGCAAAGATACACTTTTGAAATCTACAGTTTTCATGAAAATAAACAAAACAAAATCTTCATAATTTCTTCACTCTTCAGCGCAGAAGAATACCTCCTATTTTTGAGTGAGTTTCGGCTCTCTGGCGCAGGGACGAAACTGAGAACCCATTGAAGCTGGAGCTCAGGGAGAGGCGCAGCAGGAAGGGGGGCCGACCTGTGTCTGGGTGTGAAGTCTGCTCCCGCCGCTGCTGATACTGACATTGACGGGAGGCGTGCATTAAAGCGGAAGCACGGACGTCGATGGAGAACATCATTGCCTGATGCTCCCTGAGCACCGTTCTCTTGGAGTATTATCTAAAATCCACTTTAAATACTCTGCCAAGGCTCGTCTCCCACAGAAGCCATTACAATGCACACGGAATTCTGTATATAACACACACAGCACAGGTGTTATAGATAGATACCTTCTACATATTATTATGTGTCTGATACGTGATTATAAATACTCGATACATTACAAACCCAAACAGCAGCTCCCTCCCCCACACAGACCGAAAGGGGTGGGTGGGCTGCCGGAGCCAGCAGTCATCGCTAAAGCCGCCCCTGGAGGGATGCCAGGTGGTCGGCGCCGCGTACCTGCTTTCCTGCAGGAACCAGCTACCTGTTCTCCTGAACCGTACAGTCTGACGGTTACGTGCTTCCTGTCCTCGCACACTTGAGACCTGAGGATGTGATCTAGGACCACAGTCCGTCTCCGTCAAAGAAGGTTCAGGAGTCCATGAGTTGCTTTTAATGACAAAAATAGAAAGAGGAACTTCTTAGAAGTAGTAAACAGTACAAAAAATAAGGAAACTGCGATAAAGGCATTATTTTACAAATTAGGAACGTAATTTAAATTAGCACTTAAATCACGTGTTAATTATATAATAGTTTATAAAAACAGTAAAATTAAAGAATTGAAATTAATTTTCTTTCTGACGTATTTTTGCCACTCATTTCTCAAATTAACACCTTTACTCAGCCCCTCCTTGAGAAAAAGGGGAAGTTAACCCAAATGCAGATGAAACCCTTCCCTTCTGGAGAATCCAAGCGGCGGGCTCTCAGGATTCTCTAGGACATAATCCATGGAAACTGTCTGGCTGTTTGCTACGTGGGAAGTGGACGCATGGTGCGGAGCATGCTTTCGCATGAGTGGGAGACCCCGGCTGAAAGGCAGCTCCGCCCGCGCAGTGCCCTGGCCCGTCAGGTCTAAGAAGGACGACTGTCTCTGCAAACTAGTGACGTATTTTATTGGTATCACAACTATAGGCTCGTTATAAAATCACACAGAGTTGCAATATTTGCAGGAAAAAGTCATTTCTTAAGAAAATAATTTAATGTTCAGTGTTCAACGGAAGGACTTTCCTCGCAATACTCTGGCTGTCCACAAACGCGGGGTCCACAGAGGCCACCTTTGCTGCTAGGAAGGCGTGAACGCAGTGCAGAACGGCCGTCAGGTCCGGGAATTCGAGTTCCTGCAAGAAACAATACAATGAAATGCTGCAAATGCTAGAAAAGCACATTACGAAACGTTCAACAGATTCTCTGCTGCTTGAGCTTCAAGAAGTCACTCGGGTACAAATCCGCACGCAACAAGGAAGGTTTAAGGTGGGAGGCAGGGTTCTGTGATCAACATGACCACGGACACTCTGATAGGCTAGCCTGGCTGTCTTCTCACAGAGGTAAGGCTCCTGCCTTCCATTTGGCGCCCTGACTCCATCTGTGCGGGGTCGGAGGTCACATGACCTCAGTCCTGCTCTACTGACACCAGCCGGTTGGCGCCCAGGTGACACTGTGACATGGATCTCAGCCCAGCAGAGCTCCTGGTGTTCAGGATGTGGCAGGACTGACCCTTGTGCTTGAGTCCTGTGCGTGCCATGCATGTGCGCGGGTGTGCGTGTGCGGCCATCCTGACAAGCAGAGTGCATGGGCCACAGGGACGCGGGAGGGACTGTGGTTCGTCCTCAGGCTGTCACCAGGCCAAGAGCAGAAATAAGAAATGACGCTCAAAGGGGCACATTTCCTTCAGAGACAGTGGTGCCCCCATCACGTAAGAAAATACAAGTAGAAACACTCCAACTCCCGGACCCACCTGCATTTCGAAGATCCCGGATGCATCCTCCCTGTCCCTGCAAACCCACACCGGTGCCCCTGACGCACCTGCAAGCAGGTCGGCATGGACCCACAGCTGACACAGAAGTGAGCAAACTCCATTAGGGTGCCGCGGGTCGTCAGTGTCCTGACGTTTCTGACGGTGAACTGTGAGTCCTCTCCGGCTGCCACCCCGCTCTACCCGTGGGTTACAAGCTTCAAACATCTTATTCTGATTTTCTCTTCTACTTTGGGATAATAAAATTCCAAAATAATTGAAAACATCAAAGTTCCTTTTAAGAGAACTGTTACCTAACTGAGACCTTAACTAAATTTTGTCCAAACTGTCCCGTGCTCTGAAGTGCGGTGGGAGTATCAAAGGGGCTACAACATCGCAAGGACAGCAAGCTGGCTTGTCTACTCCCACATGTGCTCCTCTTCCCACCTGTGAAGGCAGGATCTCTGATACTTTAATTTGGGGGCAGGACCTCTGGGCCACAACGGAGCAGTCGCCCCCCCCAAGTAAGGACAGCCTTCCCCGACACCCATCTCAGCTCTTATGAACTGTTTCACCTTGAGATTCATGATCTGACATCTCAAAAACAACTTCACGCTTCCCTTAAATGTGACATCCACCTCAGTCCCCTCCTGGGATGGTGTATGTGCATGTGCCTTCCTTCTGGAAGCTGCTCCTTTTGTGGGATGGGGACAGGATGCAGGTGGGCAGCCAGCATCCTGGGGAGGCTGACATGGACCCTGGGAGAGGGGCCAGGGTCTCTACGCCGGTGTGTCCAGGTGTGGGAACGGCAGCTCTGCTAGTGCACGGAGAACATCTGCAAGAAGGTGTATTCAGCACAGAGGGACACCTGCTCACGGAGGAGCAGATGAAGGACCCTACGTGACTGCGTGACCCGGGCCCCTGTGCTCTGAGCCACCCTGACCCCAGGTACAGGAACCACAGGAGTCCCTTTACCGCACTCCACTTTGAATTAAGTTCCTTCTTTGCGTGTGAATGAATCTTAACCTTGACATCCATAGGACTGATTATTGGTGACCGATCACTGTTTATTTTCACTTTTTCTGAGTACGAGGGTCAAAACGTTCAAGAAGCTGAGGTGCGTTGTCCTGTCACACGGCTACTGCAGAATCCCCTTACCCAGCGGCCCTCCCATCCCCGGCGGGTCCAGGAGCTGCCCGGACCCCATGCCGAACCTCAACACCAGCTGACCCCCTAGTTATGCCCATACCCTGAGACTTGCCTCTAACCCTTCAGTCATGGCAACTTATTCCTAGAGGAGAGGAAAGCCCAGTTACTTGCTAGAAAGAGCACAAGGTTCTTGCAATTTTCATACATACCTAATTCAATTTATGTGTTTCCAAGTCATAGTCACTGAACTTCTGGACATTTCGAAAAAAAAGCCACAGTGTCCACGTCATTTGTGCATCAGGGTCTCTCAAACCAGAAATAGCTTCTCAAGTTCCCCACAGACTCACCAACACGAACACCTTGGCACCGGAATGAGGAGCCAAACACCACCGGCATGAAGGCCAAATCCAAACCTGACGTCCGTGCCTTCTGACGCCACGTGTTGAGGCCACACACAAAACCTCACATAGTGTCAGCGGAACACAGTTGGACCTCAGTCAACGGCACTGAAATCCAGGAACCAATTTAGAGCCTCAGTTCTTTCTTTCCCAGACCCTGAGTGAGGCACCCTGTGAATAACTCACACAACACGGCTGATTCAGGCCGAGACCAAGGGGTCTGTGGCGCAGCTGGCCTCCCAGCCACGTGTCACCACCAAGGCTCTCCAGACAACAGGTCGGCAGCTAGGCCCGGGTGATGGCGGACGGTGACACCCGCCAGCCTGAGCGTCCGTGCTGAGTTCTCACCGCACGCCCACCAGGCAGGGACACGGACAGCTTCCCACGCGGGGTGAGAAGCGACGTGGGAAAGTGATGGAATCCACAGCACAGCGCTTCCCTGAACCGTCCGATGGTGACGGACACCGTGAAGTAGGAACTCTCTGTTCAAGGTCCGGAGACAGACTAAAGGCGGCAGGGGTTACTGGGGGCTTCGCGCGTCTCTACTGAGCCAATAGCCCTGTCTCTCTCTGAGTGTGATGCCGCTGGCTTTGTCCCTCAAACTGGTTTGACGCTGTGAAGACGGGGCATCTACGAATGGATAAAGGACATGTGGTCTATCTGTACAGGGGGGCGCCATCCTGCCTTACGAAGGAAGGGACCCCGCAGGAATGAGCGTTGAGGACGCTGTGCTGGGTGGAGCGAGCCAGTCACAGGAGGACACATCGTGCACAATCCCCGCCACGAAGCAGTGAGATTCACGGGCACAGAGACAGGAGGGAGTGCGCCCCCACACGCCATCTCCCCCACAACCACACCTGCAACAGCGCTTGGGGCTTAAGGGATCCTGAAGGCACACCCGCATCTGGAAGAAGGAAGTCTCCCCCGGAGGCGGCAGCGCCCGGATCTTCTCCCCGCTCTGTGTCCACCCTCAAAACCCGCAGCTTCACGCGTATTCTCTTCTCATGCACCATCCAGTCAACCCCATTTACAGCCCACAGCTCCAGAGGGCTGAGGGCCAGAGAGCCAGCCACAGGCGCCTGGAGACAGGCACACCTGCCTTCTGCCCCGGGTCTGCCCGCTGCCCTCCACGCCTGGCCCCTTTCTTTCCTCTGCAGCATGTCTGTCCTAATGACCTAGATTTTTATAAAACGTTTTTAAATATTTCTTGGTGGCCGAAATAATGGCTTGGAATACGAGCCACAGCTTGTATGATTATCAACTTTTGAGTGTTTGAAGACGTAGAACTTTTCTGTAACGAAGTAAAACTTTTAGGAGGCCGTAAGGATCTATACTGGGCTCCTCAAAACATGACCAATGAGGTCACTGGACTTGAGAAAACATTTCTTCTTCCTCAGTCCTCGCTCTGGGTCTGCGGCATCGATCACAAGAGCGACACTTCCCATAAGCGCACTGGTGTTGAAATCCCCCGCGTGTCCTCAATCAATCTTCTCCACTAGAAATCTCATCTCTATCCACAGCCCATCTTGGTGCACAGACTGCCTGGCATTTGTCAGAAAGTGTCTGAGCTGACGGACACCCTTTCTGACGCGCGGCGGCCAGCCATGCTGGCTTCCTAACCGCTCCCCAGGGGACTGGGCAGGTGTGGGAGCCATGGAGGGGCTTCCTGCACTTAACGAAAACAGCCTGAAACTTCATTGTGTAATTAAACTGGTGCTTCTGGTAATGGACCAATAATTACTTTTTAATGATCCCATAAATCTATTCTAATCCAGGTGCTATTTAATATTTCACCTGATTGTCTCATAGGTCCTCTGGATATGTTTTTTCCACCATGCCTCGCAGCTGCCAGCCGGGCGGGAGGGAAGCTCAGGACTGGCCGGCCCGACCCCCGGGGGGGGGGCGGCACGTTCCTGCACCTCAGTTCCCCAGCTGAGGACATCTAGGAAAGTACGCAGCGCGTGGGGGATGCGCCACAGAATGACTGAGAGAACCTCACCTGGTGACAGGAACGACACAACCACAGCCAGAAACTGACAGAAGCAAACAGGCTTCAGAACAAGCAGAACAGCCCATTTGTACGTCACACTTATGGAAAGATTCTTAAATCCTTCCTTGGTGTTGTTTGCTGTTGTTTGACAACATCCTCACTGGTGCTGGCCCTGTTTTCTGGGCGCCCAACTGGCAAGAGGAGGAGGCGACCACGAAAGAGGAGTGACGCTCTTGGAGGTGATGAACGTGAAACTCTAAAACGAGTTCCAACGGCGGGCCCCTGGGCTGGGGACCACGTGGCGCCCCAGCAGGACCATGTGCTAAGGGAGACGGAATGACGGATTATTGTGCTCAGTTGCCCCAACATGAGGTTAAGCAGGTGACGTCGGGTGACATTTTGAAATTTACGCACCTGAAAGTAATTCCAGATTTGGCTGCAACTAAAAGGGACAACTCTAGGTTTTCTCAAAAATGTGATTGATGACATTTAGTAAGTGAAGTAATCACAGTTTTAATAATGTCATCTGTAAATCAAATTCACATCACCAAGTGTCAGAGGGAGTGTTACTGATTGGAAACCATCTCACCCGGTTTCTGACTAGGTCATCATGCAGGGGGCCTCCCAGGTATGGCCAGGCACTGTCCAGCCCAGTCTGCTCTGAGCTTTCTTCTCTGAGGACAGCCCTGGCCTTGCCCTTCCCCACCTCACAGCCTGACCCGCCGCGCAGGAGCTCCTCCCATCACGAACGAGTGCACCAGCAGCCCTTCCTTTCCTTGTTTGCCGGGACAGACTGACTCACCGTGGAGCCCAGCCTGGGGCTCACAGATGGGGCGGACCCACCCTGCATCCAGGTGGCGCTCCTGCACGGGTGACACAGGGAAACGGCAAAGCAGAAAGCTTTCAAAGACTACACAGGGCAGAACATCCCTGATCTGGAACGAACCCTCAAGATCTTAGAACCGACACCAAGAACACAGCCATAAAAGAAATCCATAAATCGGACCTCATCAGAATTAAAACATTTGCTGCGTGAATCACACAGAATGTACTGATCGACTGTCATGTTGAGTGTCTTCCCTATTGTTCGCTCTTCTCCCTGCTGGAGAGCATCCCACTGTGCCAACGTACCAAATATTCCATTGGCCCCACGCTGACGGACAGGCGGGTTGTTGTTCAGATTTGGGTAGTAGCGGCTATGACGGCTTTTGTGCACAAGGCGAGGAGGGCACATCCGCGTCTTAGGGTGGCTGGATATTTCAGCGCACGGACCTGCCAGACCAGCCATGCCAACAGCGTGCCGGAGGGCCTGTTCGTCCATTCTCACCTACGTGCGGTACCTATCATTGGTCTTGTAAATTTCCGTTGTGCTAACAGGTGTGTTGTGGTGCTCACGGTTTCGATTTGCACTTCCCCAATGACCTGAGAGTATTCTCGTGTGATGATTTCCTGTCTATATATCCTCTCCCAGGAAGGGTTTATTCAAGTATTCTGCCCCATGTCTGTGTTGGTTTGCTTCTTCTTCTTGCTGAGCTCTGAGGTCTCTCTATGTATTACAGATACAGGTCCTTATGAGATCTATGCCTCGCCAATGTTTCCTCCCACACTCTGGCATCTTTTTCATGTTTCTTAACAGTTATCTTTCATCTAAGAGCAGGTTTTTTATATGGACGAAGTCCCCAAATTATCTTTTTAAATTTCTTTTACACGGATTGTAGTTTGGCTTTTGTATCTGAGAAATGTTTGCATCACTAAAGGTCACATGGATTTTACCTAGTATTTTCTTCTTGAAGTTTTATAGTTCTATGACCCATTTTGAGTTATTCTTTACAGATGGTGTGAGGTCCAATTATTCCACCATGGTTTGTTCCGAGACTTCATTCCCCACTGACTTACCGTCCACGTCTGTCGAACAACATTGTCTGTGTATGTGGGGATCTGCTTCTGGATTCCGCCCCTTGGAGCCCGCTCGTCTGCCTTTGTGCCAACAGCGCGCGGTCACAACGACTCCAGAATCTCCATTATTTTTGAAATCAGGTGGTGTCGGTCATTCAATTCTGTTCTTCTTTTCCGAAGTTACTGAAGATATACTGAGTCCTCTGCATTTCTAACATGAATTTGAGACTCACCAGTCCCCCTCCACACAGAAGCTGCGGGGACGTTACCGGCATCTCTCGTACAGATTGGTCGTCGTGGACATTGACATTGGTAGGATTCTGACCCGTGAACGGTCTGGCTCTCCGCCTACCCAGCTTTCCTCACTCCCCCTGAAGCAATGTTCTGTAGTTTTCTGTTACAAGTCTTCAGCATCTTTTCAGGTTTATCCAGATTATCTCATATGTTTCTATGCTGTTATATTTTTGTTTGTTCCTTGTATGAGGAAATAGAATTGACTTTTGTATACTGATCTTGTATCTTGCAACCTTTTCCTTTAGCCGAACTCACTTTTCTTATAGGTTCCATCTGAGTTTCTATTGAAAACATGAAATCTGCGGATAAAGATGGTTTTACTTTTTCCTTTCTAATCTTGATGTCTCTTATTACATTTTCTTGACTGGTGGCCCTGGCTAGAGCCTTCAGTCAAGTGTTAACACAAGTAATGACAGGAGACACTTTGCCTTATGCTCAATCTTGGGGGAAAGTGTTTAGTCTCTCACCATTCAGTAGGATGTTACCTGTGGGCACTTTTGTAAGTGATGAATGCCTTTTTATCAGGTTAGGGAAAATTTCTTCCACACCTTCTTTGCTGTTACGATGCTGGATTTTGTCAAATATTTTCCTGGGTCTACTGAAATGACGATTTGATTTCTCTCTTTCCAACTGTTAGCCTGATAGACTAAATTGATTGATTACAAGACCAACTGTATATTCCTGAAACGTTGCCCCACCTGCAAGTGACAACGTGGGATGAGTGACCCCTAAGCACGGCTGAAATTGGAAGATCCCCCGTTAGAAGGACACGATGTCTGGGAACACAGGGAATCATGACTGAGGTAAACCTTCATGGACGTCGTTACACTCCTGTGACATAGATGTCACTTCATTTCTTTGTATACGGCACCAGCGAGAACAGCTGAGTCAACTTGAAATAAACCAGTCGCCGATTCCACTGTCGCCAGCTAGTAACTTCTTCCTCTGAGCGCTAAATTTCTTGAGGTGTCCACCCCTCTTCCACCCTGGAGAGACTAACTGCACCCCAGGCCCCAGAGTGGACACTGGTCAGCAGACAGTGTTCCCTGACAAGCATGTTAATCTACTGGGTTCAAGACCTAATCTGGCAAAATCAGACCGAAGGAGTGACCCTATGATCATCCCACTGCTGGGAGAGAGGCGCCCTCCTCCAGGGAAGATGAACGGAAGGCCTGCTGCATCCTGCAACCAGGAGAGGACGTGTTCTAAGCAAACACTTAAACCTCCTAGCTCAGCTGGGTGGAGATGGGAAGAGCTGGTGTGTCTGTAGGAAGCCCCGTTATCAGGACGGTAACAGTCCCAGTGTGTTGCAGTGCAAGGCAGGAGATCTCTGCCACTGTTGCAACAGGCAGCCGGCCGGGTACAGAGACGTGACACGGCATGCTGTGACGAAGACAGATTTTTTGTTTTTCTTAAATTCAAAGAGGGTATTGCTGCTATAAATAAAAAAAATTAGATGAATTAATGTGGATAAAATGCACATTTTGCACCTTACAAAGCACTATATGCATATGATGAATATATTTTTAGTAAGAAAAAATGGTGCTGACATAGGTGTAAAACCATCTGAAGAATGTACAACAGGACACCCGCCCTTGCGCCTGAGCCCGGGGATGGTGCGACACACATGACCGGGGATGTTCTTTTTTAGTTTAGTGGTTTTTTTTTTGTTTTTTTTTTTTTTGGAGAGAGACAGAGAGGGAACGCATGAGCATGAGTGGCGGAGGGAGTGTGGGGGGAAGCCCCAAGCAGACTCCCGCTGAGTGTGGAGCCTGACGTGGGGCTCGATCCCACGACCCTGAGATCATGACCTGAGCCGAAATCAAGAGTCGGACACTGAACTGAGTCCCCCAGGCATCCCACCGGGGAAGTTCTCCATTCGGTCGTGCCTGTGTAGGACACCTGGACTTAGGTGCCTGCAGGAGATCTGTAGTATAGGTATAACTTAAAACATTATTAGTTTAGTGTCAATGAGTTAGAGCTGGGCAGGAGGCAAGCACCCAGTCTCTACGCCGCTGAGCCCAGATAAGGTGCACTGAGAAACTACTGGGGAGAAACATGCCCTGAGTCTAAACCCAGAGCTTTCTTTCGGAAATCCTTACAGTGAAGCACGAAGAAGGAAGTTAATGCAGGAAACCAGCGACCTGCAGCCTGCTGAACACAGAGAAGGAAAACCAATGTCGTTCGTACACATTACAAACGTGTAAACTTTCTCGAGTTGTAAGGCTGGGATCTTGGGCTTGGGTCAAGTCAAAGTCAGGACACAGGAGAGAAGCTGCTGAATCTAGCAGACACAGGGATGGGGGTGGCAGCACGAGTTGATCGAGAAGCCTGCCCACCCTGGGCAGCTGCTCGCACACCCCCTCCCCTGTGCTGGTGGCAGCGTGTTGCAGGAGAGAACATGCTTTCAGCCCAGAGACCCTGGGGTAGAGCTGGTGACTGGTCACTGGTCACGTGGATCATCTCTGGGTGACCTTGGAGGGGCCGCTCAGCCCTTGCAAACTGAGTCTTCCCCTCAGTGAAAGGAAAGGAAAGAGAACACAGTATCACATCAGATTTACTTTAAAAGACTAACAGTGCGTACAAACGGCACACAGCTTGGCACGGAGAGCACATTAAAGCTGACATAACTTCCATAATGGCTCTGGTGCGCATACTCCAATCCTTAATTTGCAGATTCAGTAAAGGAGTTTGGAGAACCATTTTGCCCATGTTCATGGACCAGTTTCTCACTGGTCGGGCCAGGACTTGATCCACCACCTTCCAAGTACATCCTCCTTCCTTCCCACCTCTGAGTCCAGAAAACCAAGAAATCAGGACAGAGGCTCTGGCACTGACACCAGCACCTGGAAGTGAGGAAACCCCACAGGAGCGGGTCTTGGAAAGGCTCAAATGGGCATGAGGATTCTCAGATTTGGGAGGCCTTGGGTGACGTCTCTCCCGAGCAAGGAGACCCACCTCCACAGGAGCACCTGCTGCACAAGCCAGCCTGTTATTCACATCAGCGCACGGCCACCATCAACGACCACACTCATCCTCGCCCCTGCACCCACGAGAGATCCTCATTGCCTCAATCTCCAATTACTGAAAATACATCCCCCAGAGCCTGCTGGGCACACTGCCCCCCATGTCCTAATCCAGACATCACGTCCTCCCTTCTACAGACCCCCCCCCAGGCTTCTCCCTCCTTCCTACTTGCCCCAAATACCTCAGGACTCTGCAAAGGGAGCGCCACTTCTTCTGGAGGGATTTCGGGCTATGAAAGCACCGGTGACCCCATGCCTGCCCCTTTGCTCTGGACACAGGGAAGGCAGGAGAGAGAACGGCACCCACCCAGGGTGGCTGGGACCCCCATTGTGTTATGACGGGCACCGGATGAGCAGGGCCCGCAGCCTCCCTGCACTGCGGGACGTCATGGTGCGTCTCCTGGAAGGCATCTGAGGTGCCTCCTTCCCCCAGAGGCTCGAGCGGCCCCCACCCTGCAGCACAGCCAGACACCATGGACACAGGCAGAGGGAGAATGCCCTCTCCTCTCCATCTTCTGGTGCTGGGGTGTCATGCTCACCTGAGGTAAGAACAGGGACTTCACCTTGGCCAACAGGGGCTATGACTCGAGCTCCAGTACTTCTGCTGTGTTCAGTGGCGTCTGAGCTGCTGACGGCCACTAGGCATCCAAGCAAGTCCCTGAGATCAGGGAGTCGGTATTTGGTGCCAGGACCCTCCCACACCTGCCTCCAGCAAGCAGGTTATTGTGAGAATCAGGGCCTAATTCCAGGACGCACTGCCCCACTCAGGACGAGGCTCATGGGAGAAACTGTGATGTTTAGTTTCCATGAACATCTGAGTGTGACGTCACCACGCGGACACATAGGTGGCGGGGAGGCTTAACCACTGGCAGGGAGGCCCCCAGGCCTGGGCGGCCGAAGTGGCAGCCAGGAGAGCAGACGGCAGCACAGGGTTGTCCCACTCCAAACACACGTGTCTGAGGAAGGTGGCGGTCTCCGAGCTGAGTTCACAGCCTTAGGGTTACGGATGTGAGGCCGGACGAGCCCAGCGCTGTTGGGTGGCTAAGTCCGCTCCCTAATGCATCACTTCATTGATTTCCTGCCTCTGGTGTGTAGGGTGGCCTCCCCATGAAGGGGATCCCTCTATTCATGACTGTGAGGGTTGAAATACCTTCTTCCTGACGCTTTCCACTGACACAGTCAAACGTGTGAGTGATTTACCTGCTGTCCTGAGAAGAGCTGTTCTATACTCTGGATTGCTAGGACGCAGAGGAAGGGCCACTCAGTGCCTTCACGTGACAAACGTCCAGGTGACTTCACGGTGGATTACTCACTCACGGTTTGCAGAGAACAGTCTGTGGGAACCTCACTAATCGGGAATGTGGGCGTGCTGTCCCTCAAGCCCTGCGGAGGGAAGCGACTGGCTCTCTGCACATTACATGCAACATGACGGAGATGAAAACCCCCTCGCTCCGCCCCATCATGACCCCTGTCTCCTGCCAAACACACTGAGTAGGGAGGTCGTTTGGACCTGGTGACTCAGATGAGCACACTCAACTTTAAAAGATTCATTTTTTTCTGGAACATGGCTGGGCACCGAACTGCAAAGTCAGGCATCCACACACATTTCCCGTCAGACGCTGGGAGTCGCTTACCCCGGTTCTCTGAACTTCCATGAAAGTAGCTCTTTGGAAAGACCTCTCCCACGTGGCCAGCTCACTCCCCAGCTCCACGCTGAAGACGCGACTCTGGCCGTGGCTGACCAGGACGCTAAAGCAGTAGGGCCAAGGGTCCTCGAGGCCGTGCGGCCCCAGGCCCAAGTCCGCGTGCAGCCAGCAGTCCTCTGAGAGCCACAACTGGAAAACAGAGCGGGCAGCGTGTTAGCACAGGTCGGGGGTACCCACCGAGGGCCGGGGCCCCACATCGTTGACGCCCAGGAGCCGCCAGGACCGGGATATGGCTGCCAGCCCGAGGGGGACCGCTGTGACCCCAGCCGGCTGCACCTGGAGGCACATTCAGGAGCAGGCCATCCTCCGACATGGCTCCTGGGGAAAGAAGCCCCAAATAAACACGATTTTAAGTAAATTACAGTCAGGAGCTCCTTTCACTTAAAATTCTGGTAACCACAGCTTCTGCTGCAATGTTTCCCTTGAAAGGTAAAATCATGAGACTTCCGGGCTCCGGTTTGGCATAAAAACAGCCAGCAATGAAAACAACACAGGTGTGAACCAGGAGTCACCATGAGCTCCCAGGGCACTGCAGGTACTTCCCACCACAGTGTTCTGCACCGAGTCAGAGGACCCCGCTCACAATACCTCAGCCCAGGATTTACAAATGTGAACCCAGACGTCCTGACTGCATAGAATGAACATTTTTTTTTAATTTTATTTATTGTTTTAAAAGATTTTATTTATTTATTTGACAGAGAGACAGCCAGCAAGAGAGGGAACACAAGCAGGGGGAGTGGGAGAGGAAGAAGCAGGCTCCTAGAGGAGGAGACTGATGCGGGGCTCGATCCCAGAACGCTGGGATCACGCCCTGAGCCGAAGGCAGATGCTTAACAACTGAACCACCCAGGTGCCCCAGAATGAACGTTTTAAAAACACCCTCAAGAGCAAAGGTCAAAACAGAGTGACCCTGTGGATGCCGTGGGCTCTGGCTGTGACATCTGCACTTCTCCCCGAGTCCTTTAAGGACACAGCTAAGCAACGGGTCTCAGAGAACCGGTGAGCAGACAGCAGATCTCGGAGATCTCACTCCAGGTTATGCAGGTCTCAGAGATCCGGTGAGCAGTGGTGTGGGCGGCGGGGTGGTGCCTGTCTGTGTCTGCCCTCCTTGCCTTCGAGGCCTGCGCCGCCTGCATCTGCCCCTCATCCGCGCTCTCGTGCACACGCGCACACACCCCAAAGCGCCCACACTGGGCTCTGCCCCATGCTGTTCCTCTGTGTGGACTCTGCCAGCACCGCCTCGTCCAGTGAAGAGGACGGAGGGCAGACATCATCACCAAGGATGCCGGGCGGCCTGCAGGACTGTGATGTTTACCACCGCTCAGGTGTGGCAATAGAAACTGACAATCTGAATAGGCCAATAACCAGTAACAAAATTGAAGCAGTCATCAAAAAACAAGAGTCCAGGGCCAGATGACCTCCCAGCAGAATTCTACCAAACATTTAAAGAAGAAATAATACCTATTCTCTTGAAGCTGTTTCAAAAAAATAGAAACAGAAGGAAAACTTACAAATTCATTCTATGACGCCAGCATTACCTTGATCCCAATACCAGACAAAGACCCCATCAAAAAGGAGCATTGCAGACCAATTTCCCTAATGAATATGGATGCCAAAATTCTCAACAAGATCCTGGCTAATAGAATCCAACAGTACATTAAAAGGATTATCCATCATGACTAAGTGGGATTCATACCTGGGATGCAAGCATGGTTCAACACTCGCAAATCGATCAGCGTGATACATCATATCAACAAGAAAAGACTCAGGAACCATATGATCCTCTCGATGCAGAAAAAGCATTTGACAAAATACAGCATCCTTTCCTGACTAAAACCCTTCAGAGTGTAGGGATAGAGGGGACATTCCTCAATCTCATAAAAACCATCTATGAAAAGCCTACAGCGAATATCATTCTCAATGGGGAAAAGCTGAGAGCCTTTCCCTTAAGATCAGGAACACGACAAGGATGCCCACTCTCGCCACTATTATTCAACATAGTACTAGAAGTCCTTGCAACAGCAATCAGACAACAAAAAGGGATAAAAGGTATTCAAATCGGCAAAGAAGAAGTCAAAATGTCCCTCTTCGCAGATGACATGATGCTCTATATGGAAAACCCAAAAGACTCCACCCCCAAACTACTAGAAGTTACAGAGCAATTCAGTAATGTGGCAGGATACAAAATCAATGCTCAGAAATCAGTTGCATTTCTATACACGAACAATGAGACTGAAGAAAGAGAAATTAGGGAATCCATCCCATTTACAATAGCACCAAAAACCATACTTTACCTTGGAATTAACTTAACCACAGACGTAAAGGATCTGTATTCTAGAAACTACAAATCATTCTTGAAAGACATTGAAGAAGACACAAAAAGATGGAAAAACATTCTGTGCTCATGGATCAGAAGAATAAACATCATGAAAATGTCTATGCTACCCAGAGCAATCTACACTGTCAATGCTCCCGACCAAAATACCAAAGGCATTTTTCAAAGTGCTGGAACAAACCATCCTAAAATTTGTATGGAACCAGAAAAGACCCCAAATCGCCAAGGAATTGTTGAAAAGGAAAAACAAAGCTGGGGGCATCACTTTGCCGGATTTCAGCTATACTACAAAGCTGTGATCACCAAGACAGCATGGTACTGGCACAAAAACAGACACATAGACCAATGGAACAGAATAGAGAACCAGAGATGGACCTTCGGCTCTTTGGGCAACTAATCTTTGACAAAGCAGGAAAAAAACATCCAATGGAAAAAAAGACAGTCTCTTCAATAAATGGTGCTGGGAAAATTGGACAGCTATATACAGAAGAATGAAGCCTGACCACTCTCTCACACCATACACAAAGATAAACTCCAAATGGATGAAAGACCTAGATGTGAGACAGGAATCCATCAAAATCCAGAGGAGAACATAGGCAATAACCTCTTCGACATTGGCCACAGCAACTTCTTTCATGACACATCTCCAAAGGCAAGGGAAACAAAAGCAAAAATGAACTTTTGGGACTTGGTCAAGATAAAAAGCTTTTGCTCAACAAAGAAAACAGTCAACAAAACAAAGAGGCAGCCCACGGAATGGGAGAAGATATTTGCAAATAATACTTTAGACAAAGAGCTGGCATCCAAGATCTACAAAGAACTTCTCAAACTCAACACCCAAAAAACAAATAATCATGTCAAAAAATGTGCAGAAGACATGAACAGACAGTTCTCCACAGAAGACATACAAATGGCCAACAGACACATGAAAAAATGTTCAACATCATTAGCCATCAGGGAAATTCAGATCAAAACCACACTGAGATACCACCTTACGCCAGTCAGAATGGCTAAAATTAACAAGACAGGAAACAACAAATGTTGGAGAGGATGTGGAGAAGGGGAACCCTCCTACACTGCTGGTGGGAATGCAAGTTGGTACAGCCACTCTGGAAAACAGTGTGGAGGTTCCTCAAAAAGTTAAAAATAGAGCTACCCTATGACCCAGCAATTGCACTACTGGGTATTTACCCCAAAGATACAGATGTAATGAAAAGAAGGGGTACATGCACCCCAATGTTCATAGCAACAATGCCCACAACAGCCAAACTGTGGAAGGAGCCTGGATGTCCTTCAACAGACGAATGGATAAAGAAGATGTGGTCCATATATACAATGGAATATTACTCAGCCATCAGAAAGGATGATGACTCACCATTTGCATCGACATAGATGGAACTGGAGGGGGTTATGTTAAGTGAAGTAAGTCGAGCAGAGAAAGACAATTATCATATGGTTTCACTCTTATGTGGAACATAAGGAAAAGCACAGAGGACCATAGGAGAAGGGAGGGGAATCTGAAGGGGGGGAATCAGAGGGGGAGATGAAGCACAAGAGACCCTGGCCTCCTGGAAACAAACCGAGGGTTTCAGAGGGGAGGGGGTGGGGGGATGGACTAGCCCGGTGAAGGGTACTGAGGAGGGCATGTATTGCATGGACCACTGGGTGTTACATGCTAACGATGTATCATGGGACATGACATCAAAAGCTAATGAAGTACTGTAGGGGAACTAAAGTACCTTCATAATGATAAAACGACGACCTGGGGCTGTTAGGGCTCGTCATTGTGATTCTAAGATATTTTGATGCAGGCGGGCCATCCAGTGAAGCCAGACACACCCCATTCACAGGTTACGTTCAAAGTTAACTCCCCAAATCGACATGAACGTGGTCGTTGGCCAAATGCTTCTTTTGCTTTCTGGGCACAGGTGTGCAGGTAAAATGACAGGTGATGTGTGCAGGTGGCTCGTGGGCTCTGGGGCTCCCCTGACTTCCCGATGGCCTTGCGGACGTCTCTGCAGCATTCCCCTCTGTGCTGTCCCCCCGCTGCTGGTCCCCAGTGGCATGGATTCCTGCACAGGGTCAGCAAGCCTCCTGGCTCATAGGTGTGCTCATGCGTGTGCGTGTGAGTTGTGGCCTGTGCGCTGTGTTCCTCATTCTTAATGAACCCTGGGAACAGAGACCGCACCTGGATTTTGGAGGCTGTCCCCAACCCCAGATCCTTCGCTTCAGCCTGGGAAACACAGAAACCGTTTTTATTTTCATAAACCAGGTACAGCAAGCAGCTTTTCAGAAATTCTGTAACTACTGAGCGTAACTGTCAAAGACTGATGGCCAAAGACCCCTCCGGAAGCCTCTGTGTGGTCATGCCATCAGTGGGACAGCCAGCCACGTTCTCCCCCGTCACTGGGGATAACTGGGGAGCCTGTAGTTTCATAGGTTTGAGATCCGTCAAGACCTGAAACCTTCCTCTGCCAACTATTAGCTGTTGACCTCGTGCCGTTTATGTCTCTCTGAGCCTGATTTTGAACTTCCAAATGCGGACCTAGGAAAGAGGCCGCAGAGGCAATAAATTAAGCACGTGGCACACACGTCCTTAGCTCACACTAGGTCACTATGCATTTGCACAAAAGCACGTTGTCTTTAAGGCAACCCTGAGCAGCGGGACAGTCAGCGTGAGCGAAGATCCAGCTCACCTTAAGTATTTTCACCCACATAGCGATCTGACTTTTGAAATACTTATTTAGAGCAGTTCTGAGGAGTGAGGTCACTTTTCAAGGAGTCACGTGTTTAGGACTCAAACCAGGGAGCTGAGCTTTGTACTTAGGAACAAATGGGAGGAACTAAAAATAGCTTTTGAACAACCTGAGAAATCCCAGGACAAAACACCAAAGGATTCCAGAGGTATGACTACTTTCTGTAACACAAGCCGCTCAGCCTCACAGTATTAATGTGATGTAACTGAACTTAGCTCTGTGTGTAGCTCTTTCCCCAGTGTTTCCTTGCAGCTCCTATTTGAAACAATAAATCATTCAATGTGAGGTCGGTGACTAGCTCTGAACACACAGTTCCCAGCTCCCGCCCAGCCTCTTACCAGCAGAGCTCCTGCATTAGAAAACCTAATTATAAATCCCTTTGAGATGCAAATCCTGCTAGGATCCTGAGGTCATTTTCACAGCCCTGGTTGTCTTTCTCCATTGCCTTTCTCAGGGACCTGGAGCCATCGCCCCAGAATGCAAACATCAAGGAACGTGGTACCCCTGCCTTCCTGCCAGGCAGGAGGCCCAGGTCCTGGGGTCGGCTCCCATTGGCAAAACTACAGCCATCCCAAAGACGGAGACAGCCCAATTTTACTTTGGGTCCCACAGTTGGCCCAGGGCCCCTCTCCTGACCCCATTCCCTGCCCTTTGCTGCAATGCAGCCGAGCCAAGTGCATAGTCTCCCCAGCTGTTCCCTGCAAGTTCTCCTCTGACAGGAAGGACTTGAGGACATTCACTGAGGACCCCCTTCCCTGGAAATCCCAACTATAGAAACGCATTGTTTTACTGGTCATTGGAAAGCAGGTTTGAAAACTCTTAAGACTCCTGAACATCATGTTTCAACGAGTGAAACAGAAGAGAAGATCAGCGGGAAGCCCCGCAAACCTGGGTCCCATCGGGCCCCCAGCGGCTGCGGGGACTGACTTAGCCTGTGCCTCTGAGCTCTGAGCTGCAGGGCAAGATAGCGAGGACCAGCTCAGACATAGACGGGGTGTTCAGCAAGGCTCCGGAGGCACTCCACTAAAGCAGACGTTACTATCTAGGTCCTCTGCCAAACGTACGAGTAAACTTACTGAACATTTTAAACTGACTATTCTCACGCTGAGAGGAAAGAGGCGTCTATGCTCCCGCAGGGTGCGCCTCGCTGTTGGACGGCATGTTGCCGCTCTCCGGGAGCTGTGCACGGTTTACGTCTCTCCTACAATCAGAGCTGACCAACGCAATTTTCTCACCTATCTGCGGGTGAGAGTTGAAGTAGAGAACAACAATTCTAAGACTCAGAAAAAGTAATTTGTAGAAAGAAGAAAGTCAGAAAACAAAACTACAACTACAAAACTGAATTCCTGGACTACAGATGGATGACTGTCCTTGGAAATGGTCATTATGAAACAAATCATACAAGGCTGAGCCCTGTGGGCCAGTTCTTAGGATAATCATGCACTTACTTCAGTCTCTGAAAGACATTAAATGCTTATGGATAATTTTCAGTGTATGTATGCAGGACGATTACCCACGACAACTAAAGGGAGACACCATTTTGTGAGATCACTGTGTGAGACTTCCAAATAAGTCACTTGGCCTGAAGAACACAGCCTCCTTTTTAGAACCGTTAAGCGCTATGAAATTGCCTTTACTGCACCACTTGCCCCCTGTGGGTTTGACCTTGTGCCGCAGCCAGGCTCCTGCCTCATTTAATGGTTACACAATCACTTCATAACGCGTACACAATTCTCCCTTAGTCTTCCTGGGAAACATGCTGGATAAAAACAGAAACGGCGGTGTGCGTACTAACGGAGCACCCTCAGACATATCCTGACACCACAGCCACGCATCCGACGTGTGGAAAGCCATAAAAACGAGGTGATGCAAAGGCCAAAAGGGGACAATGAGGAACCTCTGTAAAGAAAGGAGGCAAGACAACCGATCTTTCTATAAAATTCCTTTTTAGGAACATCGATGAATGAAAGTCTACACATGAGAACTGTCATGAGACCAGCTTCAACACAACGTTAATTTTTTACCACTTTGATGAGAGTATTATGGGAATGTGTCTCCCTCATGTGTATTACTATCACACACAGCCTAAAATTCCAGATCTAAATTTAAAATTCTTTTTGAGGATATTTTCAATTTAAGGAGGCAAACCAAAATTTAAAAACATTACATTTTCATTCAAAATTTCTAATTTTTGATTAATGACTCCTTAGGGTCAAATTCTTGGAAAAAACACACTAAAAATTGCATTGGGTATGTTTTTAGCTTCTCACTCGGATTTGCATACTCCGACATGAGAAGGACACAGGGGTTCATATGCAGGGGACACTGCCGTCCAACACCGGGACACGGGACAAACCCTTCCCGGCCTTGCAGTGTGTGGCTCGGACTTCAGGGCTGCGCCTCACGTCCCCCAGGTCAACGCTCTTCATCTAGGCTTTTTGCTGCCGGAAGAAATCAGTCCTTGATGGATATTTCCCCCGAATGAAGGAAAGCTCCTAGATGTGAGGACACATCTTCCAAATTCATGCCCCTGATAACGTGGTCAAGGCGTGCTGTTGGTCTTTTCCGAGGAAGTCGAGAGACAGCCTTATCCCACAGTGTCTATGACTCACTTCTGAGAGCTCACTGAAGGCCACAGGTTGACCAGATGCCCCCACCCCGCACACTGTCCTCCTTAGCAATCAGCCCAGTCTGGCCAAGTGCCACCTGCTCCCCTGTGATGCTACAGCCAACACTGTATTGTGGGCATCACCTGGTCTCGTCCTGTATGTATACATCTATGTATCATATACACGATATCATATACGTCATGTGTCACACGTTATGTATACATTTAGTGCCCTGCTCTCAACAACAGAGTATGGTGGAAATGATGGGTTGTCTCTGATGGAGTGTGGCACCCAGCTAGGATCAGAGGGCAGCCTCTAGCAAGGAGCTGAGCCCTCCAGTCCAACGTCTTCCAGCAACTGAATTCCCCAGCATAGGGTCTGGCCAGGACCACAGACCATAGGCTGAAATTCTGATTCATCTTGTGAGCAACTGTGCGATAGGTGAGGCCTGACCCCCAGGACCTGAGATAATGTGTGTCATTCTACACACCTAAGTGTTTGGGTTATTTGTTTCCCAGCAATAGATCACCAACACAGAGGCGGCTCTCCTATCTGGGACTTTCTTAAATTTTCAGGCATGAGCTACTAACAACTGAACGAGTGAGTTTCAACTACTGCAGAAAGATAAGTGAAAAGGCAGCATTTGCAGAGAAAACATGTAAAGAAGGTATAAGTAAATACAATTATGATCACTACTGGCATTACAACCAATTAATATTCTCGCGGTTTTGTTAAGGTTGTTTATACACCACCACCTGTAATCACTAAGGTTCTATCTGGCTTAATATCCAATGACTCAAAGGGATTTGTTAGCTCAATAAAGTGATGTTTATTTACAAGGACTTGTCAGCCACAATTACTGCCTGGGACGCACTAGTCATTTTGAGATTTAGCCACATATGAACATCACCACAGAAGCCTAAGAATGAGGACACATGTCTGGGCCACATCTTACATAAAATGGAATCTTTAGCTCTGCTTTAAAGCTCTGGCCAGCTGACTCCATGCAGGACAAGCCGGAGAGTCACTGGCAGCGCACTGCCCCGGACCACGGTGCTGGTGACTCCCAGCTCACGGACACACACACAACGGGAAGGGACCTCAGACACGCCCAGGAGGCCATGCTGACTGAGCACTTCACTACGGCCATGGCGACAGCACCACACTTAACACAACCCTGCAGAGAGGATTGTACAACAGAGAATACTATTACTGCTCCCATTCTACAGACGACATAACTGAGGCGTAAAGAAACCGAGTAAAACTTCAAGGGGTGGAGTCAGCTCGTTGAACTCTAGAGCACACGCTTCACACGCAACCACAAACCCTCCGTGGCAGTCAACCATCCACCCACTGCCTGTACGCCATGGGCCGGCCAGATTTCAGTGGGTCTGGGCCCAGCGGGCTGAGGGCCGGGGCGGGGCAGCTCTGCCCCCATGACGGGTGGTGACAGCCCTGGGTTCTCTCTGAGCAGCGACAGGAGGCCAGACACCCAGCCTGGGCACAAGCCACAGCTGAGAGCACTCCTGGGCCCAGAGCAACTGCCCCCAGGATGCCAGGGAAGGGGTGGGACTGAACTCCTCCAGGGGACCATCGCCCTCACCTGAGCTGGCTCAGTGACCAGGACTCACTTTCCTTCCCACATTTTCCATCTCAGGTTCCACTTCCCAAACTTTCCGTATAATTTAGTGTTTTAAAGAATTCTCTACAAACCTGAGATCTGCTAAAAGTCCACCAATGGGATAACTGTCTCTGAGGCTTGTGCAACTTGGGGGAATCCACATTCACCCAGTTGTCTTCATCTCCAATCTGGCAACACGCGAGGACCACCATTAGGCAGAAGTCCCACCGAGCACTCACAGGAAGCCCTGACCCCCCAGCCCCGCAAGTTCCGGATGAGGTGTCAGCCCAGCAGAAACTGAGACCTGATTCTGCCGCAATGGATTCACTACTTTGGAATTGTTCAACTAAACTGGATGATTCTGAAACTTGGTATGCATGTTACAGATAAAACTTTGCCCTTCCTTGGCCAACGAGCACTTTCCCTCTAATAGGAGTGGACTATTTGATTAGTCATTCTGGTCAGCTCAGGCCAGCCTTTGATAAGAAAACTCTTAGGACTCAGGTTTGTATCTGATATATTAAAAACAATGGCAAGGACAATAATAAACCAAAGATTCTGGAACATACTGCTGTAAGTGGCGGTAACTAAAACACCCTCTCCCCAGAACATGTGCACATACATACTTGTGCACACTCCATCCATCCACCCACCCACCCATCCATTCACCCACCCACCCATCCATCCACCCACCCACCCATCCATCCACTCACCATCCATCCATCCATCCATCC